>NW_024582457.1:741937-777739 GCF_018398535.1 Haplochromis burtoni
ATCTTATCTTATCTTATCTTAAAACCATAACGCGTCTCAGAATAACAGAAAGTGAAAATGTGTAGGTCTTTAGAACTGATTTAGATAGGTCCTTATATGGATGGCAGATATTTCCAGACCAGAGGAAAAAAAAGAGAAAACCTGCTTGGTGTCAGTGTTTAGGCAGCAGGGGGGCATTGACAGAAATGACTGAGTTGCATGAATATTTGTGAAAAACAATATTACAATGCAATAGTTGCTGAGACTGAACAGACATCAGACAGATGACACGGCTGCAGCACCAGCTTGGCTAAAACTGATCCGGATTATTATATCTCCAGCTCCAGAGTCTGCTTTTTTCTGCAGTGGAGTGAAGTACTGATTTAAATTGCTAAAACAAAACATACAAACAAATACAAAAAATTAACATAAATGTTACATGAAGTTATACCGCAGTAATAAAAGCAATGGAAATGCAGTGTGCTTTCACAGTAAAACAATATTCTAACAAAAGTATTTAATCAGTAATGTTTGATCTGAGGATTAAGAGAGAAAATGATTGCTTTCAACATTAGAGGGATCCAGTGTTCTCCAGTAAAAGCAGCTCCACCATACTGACTCCAGCATGTGTCAGGAAACAGCCTCTACAGTAAAGAGCCTTTTGTCAGCAGGGTAGCAGCTTGCTCTGTCATTATGCAACAGCAGCACACATCACTTCTTAACTGAGCTGTTTACATTAGGTGATTGATGACAGTTATTCCCCTGCCACCTCTCCAGCAGGCTCAAAGGTGCATTTAAGGTTTACAGTACTCCATTACTGGTGCATATGCATGCCTTGTTAAGAGGGAACAATGTCTGAGGAAATTGATCTCACACATGGATATGCTGCTTGGACTTCCAGCCAGGCTAAAGTGAGGCCAGATTACTGTCCTCTGACCCTTACTTAGAATCTTCTATAAATACAACCTGGTTTTCTGGTTGACAAATCCACTTATGGGACAGAGATGTCCTGTCTTCTTTGTAAGAATGTGCCATATGTTGATGTCCTGCCTGCTGATGCGATGAAAGGAGCGATGAAGCGGAAGAATAAGAGCAGAGACGTTGTTTGCCATTAGCATTCTCCCCAGTTTGATGGAAAAGTGATGTACAGGCTCAGTTCTTACACTGTTGACGCCTCAGATTAGCTTCCCTTCTGTGGCTGTGTGTTTTTCCTCCACGGAGGATCCATAGACTTCACTGCTGCTGCTGTGGTGACCAGCATCCTGTGCCTCACTGTAGGACTGCCCAAGACGCTTGGTAAACACAGGAAATACAAAGCCACTAAATACATCCCTACTGTGTTTGGAGGACTGCCATGACAACACATAGTGGATCTCCTGGAGAGCTGGGGTGTTTGTTAGGTGGATACACACTGAGATATGCCCAAGCGTTGCCCTTCTGTGCAGGGGCATGCAGCTTTGGCTTATGTGCTGCCTGTCACTCCACTAAAATAAGAAGCTCTCTGGCTGCAGGGACACAGTTTGTTTAAGACAGGAATCTGTTCTTGGCTTTCACACATGTTGAACTCTACTGGAATGCTGGGCTAAAACTCTCAGCCTTAATCTGCTTCATGAATCTTTATGCTGGAGTTTTGAGATAAGGCCAGTGATCCTCATGCGTGCACCATAGAGGTCAGAGCAAGTACGCGCTGACTTCTCTGGTGCATGGATGAGGATCTTCAGACAGCTGCAGAAACGACCGTCAAGGCTAATGTGCTCTATAAGCACGAGTCAGCTGGAGACAGGATCAAAACTGGACTTTCTAGCCAAACGGTCCCTGCCTTATTGTATTTTTTTTCTTCCTGGCCCCTCTTTTTTTCTTTAGAGTTTAATAGCTTTCCTGACTAGAGAGGAGGAAATCCAAATCTGCACACACATCCTGCAGAGAGGACGTCTTTGCTGTCATTGATCGCACCGAGGAAGGATACGCTTTTTGGTGCAGCTTGTAAAAAGCAGTGAAAAGAGACAGGCATTGATCAAGCTAAAGCACACCCAGCACCGATCAATAAAATAGATCGGCTGGGGAGCCGCGAGCATGAGGGCGTCAAATTAAACTGAATGAGGGCTGAAGGCTGCTGGAGAGCAGTCTGACAGGAACCTCTAAAGCTGTGCGTCACCCTATCTGTCATCGTTTTCTTTCTTTATTTAATGATTGTGGCATTTGTTAGGTGGCGCCGAAAGGTAGCGTGACTACATAAGCCTACCTGAGGCCATAGTGAGCAGAGTTCCCACAGAATATACTTTAATAGTTGTTTTGACATGAAACTCCCCACCACCTAACCTTGCAAGAGCCACAGACCTGTATTGTTTCAAAAGAGCTTTTCTGTAAAAGTAAAACTGCTTGTACTAACAAAGTGGCACGTGGTTCACTGATCTTTAGCACTCCCTTTCTCCGCTTTTTGCAAAACCATGTAGTGTACATTTCTATGAGTCGCCCGGACATGTTGCTACGGATTTATCTGTTGGATTTGTGCCATTAGTCAAGGCCTATCACTGCCAAATATTTATATGGTTAACTGAATCTATGCAGATTTTCAGCGATGCTTTGATGTTCTTGAACTTCTTCATGTGAAAACACCTCCAAAAGCTCAAAGGGTGTTATGTTTTTGATACAGGTGAAACCCAGCTGCTCTTATTGTAATGAATGACACACACACACACACATAAAGATAAGGGATCTTACTTGCATTCCTCCTTTGAGACCCTCTAAACTCTCTGTCCTTCATGTGCAAATCCCTCAACAAGCTGGCATAGTGTGTCCCCCTGGGTTGTCCTGTTCAAAGGAGCTGCAGGGTCAGACTTGGCAGGTCAACCTCAGAGTGCCAGAGTTTACCCCCAAACTATCCCCCATCCTTCTAAAAACACAAGGGCCCCCAGATCTACTATCATCCTTCCTCACGACCCAGCCCCGTGTTGATTTACTGCCTCAGTGCACACCCCGTATAAACATATCATCCTCATGTCATCATCCAGGCCTGCTTCACTGAGCTGACGTCCACATTTGGATGAGTTATCCACTTCTCTGCAGTTAACACCATGAAACATTAGTCATAACCAGGCCAGATTTCTCCAGAAGCCCCTTCATCTTTGCCTGCAGAACATTTATCAAACACTAATCCTGGTTTATCTGGAAGCACATTCACTCTCAGGTGTTAATGTTTATCTTAAGAGCCATAAATGGGAAGTTCATTTGCCGCCCTTTTAACATATTTATGCCAGGAAGCTGTGGCGCTAACATCCAAAAGCGATAACAGAAGCCTCGCCGTATGTTTCCTTCCACTTCCACAGCATGCAGCTCATACAATATGATAATTAGTGAAAAAATAGATTTTTTTCTCTATTTGAAAGATCCTTTTAGAATGGCCTAAACCCCATTTCCTGTCGTAATTCTTCTCTTCAACTTTCCCTACTACCACAGTAAAAGGGCTTAAGGCCAGCCCTCCCCCATCAGCTGCTTTTGTGTCATGTTTCAAAGACCCATTCCTCAGTACAACATAAACAAATGACACTCGAGTGCATTCAAACAAACTTTGGCCTTCTGGAGCTTCAAATTATTAGGTTTCACGTTACGTATTTACATAAATGTGTAGCGTAAACTGTCCATCTCTTATTCTTATAACTATACTGGCATTTTATGGTTTTTTTTCTTTTACAAATCTATAAATTAAGCTATGAAAGATATTTTGGAATATTTTGTGTTATCTCTGTGTTTCCTGAAGGTGCAGTGAGTTGATACCACTTGGTCTGTTCCCTGCATGACCCCTGACCCCTGTGATGAGAGAAGAGGCCTGTCCAAATCAGCTCTTTGACAAGACCTCAGGGTGTCCTGCAGTTTGTTAGTGGAGCCAGATGAAATTACATTTGTCTGCTCCGCAGTTTTCTGTTTGTTTGACTTTTGCCTTGAGACACTGAAAAAAAAAAAAGGCGAAATAGAGACTAATGCAAAACAAAAGGACAGAAAGGAGGTTCTGAGTTAGGGTGTGTTACGGAAAGAGCCTTATTATTTCCTGCAGTTTCTTAGTGTTGGATCTTTTCCATTGCACCTGCGAGCTGGGACCTGTCTCAGATGAGGGGTGTGCAAGCTAACCACTGTACCTTGGAGACGGAGGCAAACAAACGAAACGGCAAGATACTGACCCCAAGGAAATGTGGCACTTTCCACCATAACAAGCAGTTTCCCCCAGCTGACTCGAATTTAATTGGATGGTCTCGGATGCTTTCAAGAAAATACAGCGTGTGTATTTCATTAGAATTTCTTTATTTGATGGTGCTTTTCCTTTTAAATCAAGTAGCTATTTAAAAAATGTTTGAATTGCTTAAATGAATGAGGAGCACTTGGGATCATAAATCTGTGACAAACAAACAGTTTAGAGCTCCTAAAATTAACAGAATATTGACTTGTTTAAAACAAGCCAGCTGAGCCCATCTTTAACTGGAACACATGGGCTGGAAAGAGACAAATGGGGAGTCCTCACTCAAAGTCTGAAATATTTTTACAGGTGTTAGGCTCGAGTCCATTACGGTTGGAGCTGTAGAAAGCCACAGCTTTCAAGTGGTCGGCTGCAAACGCTCCCAATGGATTTACGGCATCTTGTGGAAGGAGAGCAGTCACATGTGAAGGACAGGCAAACAGAGTGGAGGTGATAACTAAAGATAGCTAGAGGTCAAAGATAAAATGCCTGTAGCTTGGTGGGTGAACGAATAAACGCTTTATTTTAATAGAGATATTATTTGTATGCACAGATGTGCCTGAAGTCGGAATATTCACGGAAAGAACTGACATGTTGGTAGGTGAGAGTCTTGTTAGTGGCCATATGGGAGCAGTAAGGAGGGTGACGGGGCGTGAGGGAGGTACCTGTTGGGTCTCATGTACTCCTGTCACTCTGATCTTATCAGGGGGCCAGACCAAGAGGAGGACCAGCTGTCACTCTCCCCGCTCTTTTGATGTCCTCCTTCAGAGCTCTCACACAACACTTCAGAGGAGTCAAGGCTTGTTTTTTGTTCATGATGAGAATTGGTGGCTTTGTTGGCGAGCCAGTTGACAAACCCAACAGTAGGGGGAAAAATGCAAGATAAAGCAAGATAGTTAGTGCTCTCTGAGGATGTATGAGGCCCGGGTGGTTCAATTTAGTAGTTTAGAGCCTGAGGCTGGACAAAAGAGAAGCAATTCCTTGAGCTGAAACAGGACATCCTGCTCATAAAAACGCCAGGACATCCTCACGGAGACACTGAAACTGATAAAAACAAAAAGGGGGAAATGTTACCTAATACTTCACAAATACACTCTCCCTTTTCCATAATGAGCTTATGATTTATTTATTTTTAAATTGCACACTTTAGGTACAGTCCCACTAAGCTACAAGGGGACTGTGGAGTAATCATTTTCCCTATCCAAGCGCGAAAACACTAGGAGTGGACTGTTTTTTTTAATAAAAACACCGACATGCTTGAGCGTTAACTAATAAACTTAAAGCATTACTGGATTAAAAGTCAATTTTCCATATCCGACTGATTTATATAATCTCAACTGTTTTTAGCTGAGAGAGCATGTTCACACCTTGCTTTCTGGATCCCTACTTCAATGTTTTTAGCATTTATATATTAACAAAACAGGAGTGGTTTTTAGCCAAGCAGGGAAGGCAATATATATTATATGGATAGTTGGGTGAAAGTGATGAAGTGCTCAGATATTTGTGGTTTCCACAAGATAAACCCAACCACTTAGATTTACAGGAAATGTCCCTGTTGAATTACAGATAGCTTGTAAGTAAGGTCAGTAGTACTGTTAGATGTGGCAGCATTAAAATCTTGTTTCCGTTTCAATTCCTGAACAGTGATAAAATATCATGATTTGCCCCAGTTCCACGACACCACAGGCCACACAAAATACCATTTTACCACAAGGAAGCAATTTTTGGCCTTGGTGGCTCATTGTGTGCTGTTCTCTGGTAGTCACATAACATGTATGCAGAAATCAAAGTCCAAGCACAGCGTTACTGAGTGAGAGGGACAACAGTGTTATATTACTGATTTGAATTTAAACATGCCCACCAATATAAAAAAGCTACTGTAGTAAAAATGTACCGTCGCTTGCTGTTAATATTTCTTTTCTTAGCAACATCAGCATTTTATTATTCAAGGAATTGCACATTATTGTAAATGACTAAATTTGGAAAATACTTTTCCACTTGCACATCTGTTTGACATTTATGACTTTTAATTGAAACGCCTCAGCAGCGTGTGGATTTATTTAACCAATCAGATGTTACTTTATTATCTGACATTACTTTGATCTCCATCCAAAACTGTTATTTGTTTACTTTCGTTGATGATCAGATACCTGAGCTTCCACTGAGCTTTGTATTCGCTGTCAAATTGATTATTATTATATTGTCGTTAATTTTGTCTGCACATATCTTCTCACAAATGTGTGTCTTTACATGGATTGCTAATACAATCTGTACTGTAGTCTGCCCAATTATCTGTCTGCCATTGTTTTGGGGTTTTTTTTTTCATATTAAAAAAGCTGATAATGTTGGCTTCAAATGCTAGAACCCCACGACTCCCTCACATGCGTGCACAATCTTTGTCTCAGACAATTGCTTAGCAGGAGCGAAAATACTCACAATGCCCTCAGTTACTGAGAGTGCGTGCCCTCCATACACTGCGAACTTTTGAACCAGCTCTTGACCACAGCTTGAAGGGAATAGAGACAATGGTTAGTAAACATGCTGGAATGAATGAAGGGATTAGGTATTAAATGACAGGATGTGCTTAAAGAGGAACAGGTGGTAGCTGAGAAAGGGCCAGCTAAGCCCTAACATCATGCATCTCCCTGCAGCTTTTTCTCAATTTTCTGCATTTTCATGCTCTGTCTCTATTGCTCTCCATCTTTCACACTTGTCTCCGGTTGCTCATCTCTTCCTGTTTACATCCCCACTTTTCTAAAGTGTTGTCTCTCTGTTCTCTATCTCTATTGTCCACTTCTACACAACCAGCGAAGCCTGCTCCTTAACCCAAGTCTCAGACTATTGACATTCATTAGATTGGACATTCTGGTCCAGCCCCATTCATATGTACAGTAAGCAAAGGGACAAAAGCCTTCCCACACACTACAGAGCCCATCCCCCATGCAAAGGACTGCAGTTGAGTTGCTGGTTGAATCAGTGGCTTAACTAAAAGCGCAGAGACTACAGTTAAAAACCCAGTCATCTTGTCAACATGATCGCTCACCACAAAATATCTGGTGACATTTCAAAATACAACCACAGTTTTCACTAAGATGTCATGTTGATAAGCTGTATCATTGCATTTTGCACGTTTGAACCATCAAGTAATAATCTGTGTGTTACTGTGCCAACAAACATCTTTTTCAGCTGATCTTAAGTTCTCATATGAGCCAAATCTGCAATCATCCTTCAGAAATCAGTCCATGATAATCTGAAATAAAAACGACTAAATGAGCTACAGGCGAAATATGGCCATGACTCGGCTGTGGCTGTTCTCATGAGTCAGTCTGCTTTGGCTCTGTTATCCAACATGTTAAACTAAAGTTAATTCTTCTTGTTTTCTTGCAGAATCCTGGAAAAGCATGAGACCCCCTCCTGGGCTTCCGGGGGGTTCCACTTTGGGCAGGAGAGGAAAGCTCCTCTCATCGGAGTGGTAATGAGTTTCTGAGCTCACATTTGTCAACATAGTAAATCCACATCTTATATCTGAAGCCCAGCACCCTCTTTCACATGAGGGAAGCAACACAGCCTCAAATAAATCATGTAAAAAAAAAAAGAGAGAACTACATGATGGGAAATATACAAACAAGAAATGAAGATAAGCAGTGTGAATTGAAAAAGGAGTATTATATACTGGAGTAACTGTGATGAGGAGATGAAACAGACTGCTTGATGTGGTATTATGCGCTGTGAACATGCAGGCAGATTGGGAAGGGCTGGTGTGGATCGGGTTTTGGGATTACCTCGTGCATGTGTAAGAGCAGAATCCCTCCTCCATCTGTGACCCAGTGTGAACCAAATCAAAATTGAATTACTGTAGTACCTGTCTGTGACACGCCCTTTGTTGTTCTTTTTCTGCTCTCAGTCACGCTTGTTTGTGATATTTACCTTGTTTTGCAGATGTGACATTGTTACAGAATTGCTAACTTCAATCTAAAATAATCTGATTCCCCCTTTTTTTTTTATCTCTTGTTATTTTTGGATCTTTTACAGAGATGGAGCTGTGAATGGACTATTAATCAAATCACATGCATGTTAGCTGAAGAAGTAAGGCGTTCATGCATAATAAGATCACTGTAACTGTAAAAGCCAGCTCAGTGGCGTGCGTTCTTGGCACCGTTTAACTGTCCTAGTACTGAAAGTAAATCAGCATTACACATGCACCTATTTATAACTCCCTGAACACTCACAAGCCTGGACTGCATGTGCATGTAAGGAAACCTAATGTGCTATTTAAATTTTTCTACTTACTTAGGTAATGTACCATCATTGCTTTGATGCTATTTCAATCAAGACTTTTTACAAAAATATGATATTTAAAAACACTAAACGAAACACCTTTGTTAACACCTTTGACTGGCAGGTGTGAGCCAGGAAGATGTCTCATCTTGATTAGATGTGATCATTTGCCCATGTGTTCACACGTATATGGTGTCAGACTCAGAGCAGAGTGGCTGTAATGAGATCCCGCACGACATCTGTAGTCCTTCAGTATGACTTGACCCGTATCCTCTGGGAATCCTTCTCCTATGTGTACACAACTTTAAACCCTATAAAATGTCATGGGAAGATCCTGTTTGCAGGTGTTTGCCTGCATACCTGATGCTCAGCGTGCAGCTTTCAGTTCCACCCACCGTGGTTTCATCACCTTGGCAAATTATTTCCCCCAGGTATCCGAGTATAATAACAGTTAAGATCCTGACTGATTCTGCATGAAAACGCAAGATTTTGCGTGGAACGGGCTTGCAGTAGACAGCCAGGCTTGCCCTCTTGCCACGGTCTCAAACAGCGAGTTAAAAGAAAGTAACTGGCTGATATGTCGGACACGGAGGAACACAATAAAGAAAGCCCAGAGACGGCAAGCATAAAACAAGACCCCTGACCTCTTTGTTATGACGAGATGCTCTCTCAGAGATGAGCTGGCCCTACATCTGGAAAGGTCACTGAACACACAAGGTCAGGCCGTCGCGATCCTGCAATACTCAACATCAAAGACAAGTCCAGCTCCTGTCATGCTCTCTCTGAGCTGGGCTGAAAACAACAGCGTTAATCCCACCGACCACTTGCTGACACTCTTACAAAGAGGACAGAGGTCAGCTGGATGTACGAACCCTAATAAGCTGTTTTGATTGTTGCAACTTTGTGAACTTAAAGTGCTGACTTAGATCAGCATGCACCCCCTCCCCCTTTTCCCCTTTGTGTCTAAAACGAATAGAAGAAATGTGCTTCTGCTCTTTATCGAGCATTTCTATTCAAAAGAAAATGCATTTTTTAAACCTCTGAAGGTAAAGTGAACATTTCTAGTTAAAAGAGAGCGAGACTCATGCTGAATAAATGATTCATGAGCCAAAAATAACGGCCTTCGTAATGACTGGATTTGCAGGGACCACATCAAAGCAAAATTTGATCAAATGCTGAAAATGTTTGTCAGGCCTGTAAGCTTCTTAGTTGTGAACTTTGAGGTCACTGTGGCCTCCTGATGGGAGAAAACATTATCAAATATGACCAAAGTAGAGAGGACTGATTTTTGGAAGTGCTGCCTACCTTCATTCATGCCCTTTCACTCACCCCATCTCTGAAAGAATTTTAATGGAAAGATACCGAGGCAGGCTTTTTAGAAACGAGATTATTGGGCAACTTCGTGCAGCTGCCCTCTGCCTAAGCTTCTCATGACAGCTCAGAAATGAGGAGGCTCTTATCATCTGTCATTACTTCTAAATCCCATGTGCCCCTTGCTATACACACCGACTGATTTAAAAACTGCACGTCTCTCCACAGAAACCCGAACCTCTGCAGCGACCGTCATCTAGGTGTCTGTTTGCGAAACTCTAGGAGTGGGAGTGTGTGTTTTAGTTCGTCATTGCGAGTATTTACTTACATTTAAACGAATGGGGCTGATAGGTTTAACCCTGTAATTAAACACGACCGGCTGGATTGATTGTTGAAGCTGCGACTTATTAAACCAACAGCTGGGCAGAATCAGGAAAGCAGATAAGGAGCTATCTATGCTAAACTGGGCAGCCACAGTGGGATGTTTGTGAGGATTAAGCAGAGACCTTTCCAACATGACTGATAACAAAGAGAGAGCAGAAGAAGAAGGAAGTTACCAGATAAGACACTGGCGACACTGTTTTGCTCACTGGTTCATTTGAAAAATGTCTACAGTATCTAGCTGTCTGAATATATGAGGAAAAAAGGACACAGTGTACATTAAATATCAGTTTATTCAAATAAGATGATTAACTATAAGCAATCAGCCAAGTGAAAGTAAAATGGTAACTAAACAAGATTTATTTCTCATGTACAGACAGTTATAAGACAGAGAAATGAAATTGTTCAATGCAGCTGCAAGCTATGAGAAAATTCCATTATAGCAATATGTATTTTAAAATAATTAAGTGTAAAGGTTGCATTTTTATACATGCAGTACATACAGTGATTTTTTTACACTTTCAGATTCATTCATACATTGTTGTTTTTTTTTCTGTGTTTTTTGTCATAGTAATTACACACTCAGTGCACAAATGCGATCCAACTTGAATTAGGGGTTTTCTTACAATAGACTGCATTAGATCTTAACAGTTCTGGGAGGCTAAAGCTCTCTGTGTTTTCCCCAGGAATTCTCATTGTGCCTGGAGGAAACTCTTCTACACCAGGGTCATGACCTTTAAGGAGGCTGGCTGGAACCGACGAATCTTCTTCTTCAGGGCTCTGGAAGCTTTGATGCGGCAGGCTGCGGGCTCGGGGCGGGGTGGGAGCTGCTTGAGGGGCCTTCCAGCTGCGGTGGGTCCCAGCGCAGCCTCAGCCCACACCATGCTTCCCTCCTCATCGTGGCTTTCTGCCTGCTCTCCCTCGTACAGAGACAGGCTGCTGTCGGAGTCTGAGAAGGATTGGAAGCTCTGGCTGGACTCGCTATCTCCGAAGCGGTTGGTGGTGTTATCGCTCATCTCTCCCTCGCTGCTTTCAGCGATGGTGGAGTGAAACAGTGAGGCGCATTCAGCTGAATACTCAGACTCACACCTTGGGGGGTAGTGACTGGTAACGTGAAAGGGTGCTGGAGGGTATTTGGCATTAAGACTGTGGAGAAAAGAGCTAGAAGACACGGAGGACTGGAAGGGGAGTGCAGGTCGTATCCACTGGCCTGGCTTGGCACTCATACTCCGGACCATCTGCATGCTCCCTGGTGCCAGAGCGTGGGGCTCTTTTGACCTCAGACGCTGACCACACGAGGCCAGGAACATGTCCGCATCAGAAGGCCATTTGGCAGTCATCTGCCTCTTCTTCCTCTGCTCTATAGGCTGCTCATACTCCAGAGACTGCAGTCTGGGGCTTTTGCTGGACTTTGTAACCACATGGCTGGGATGCGACTTTGGGTGGGTCTTGTGGGCAGACATGAGTCCAGGACTGTAGAGGCTGGAGTCTGAGCCTGAACCCTGTCTGTATCCCTCTGTTTGACAGGTGGGATTTTTCTGGGTCGCGTTCCCCTTTCCCGATCTTCTGTGGTCTCCCTTTCTTCCAGTGCTCATCTCTCTGGTCCTCTCACAGAAGGAGTCAAAGTTTTGGTGCCTCGCAGCTCGAGGCTTCTCGTTGGTTTTCCTTTTCAGTTTCAAAGCCTTGCTTTTACGATCTGCCTGCCTAACTTTGACCTTCTGAGATCCCGCAGGCACAAATTTGGCATGGACAAACTCAGGTGAAGCTGTGTGACTGCTATGAACCTCAAAGCCTTGACTTTCCTCTGCACTGGAGCTATGGGTCATCACCGGTCTTTGCCTGTGATCCTTCCTATCTTGCGGCCTTGGCTCTGGATTTTTTCCACATCGTTTGTCAGAAAGGCTCTTTGCTACACTGCCATACCTTTCTTGTGGTTTATCATTTCTCTTCAGCGATGAATAGGTGACCTCATCAGAGCTGTACTCCTTTATGGCAGCAGGATAGGAGTACTGCTGTGGCACCTGTGGGCCTCTCACTGACTGTTTATGGTCTGCAATATTGACCAGCTCTTGGCTGGAGTATGCCATGCAGTGTCTCTTCTCGGTGAAGTCTAATGGAATGATGTTTGTCATCTTAGTTGGAGGAGGCTGCAGCAAAAGCACCTCTTTCTGAGCCACTTCAGAAAAAACACTTTTATCTTCAATGGGTTTCCTGCAATAGTCACTGTGTTTCTCCAGAGTTCGACTTCCTGCATCACTCTGGATTTTGCTCAGACTGCGCTGGAGAAGGTTGTCAATGTAATGTGTCAGTGTCTTTGTCTCATAGGGCTTTTCTAGGGTGTTGTAATTGTTTCCTGGGGGTCCTTGACCCTCTAGTAGTCCATACATGCTTGCTTCACCCCCATTGGAAAAGATGGGACTCTGGAGAGCCACCGCGTGCAGGGGGCTGGGATAGTGGTACTTTTCAGTCCCAATGCGGGACTCCAGATTGCGCTGAAACTTCGGGTCCCCTGTGGAGGTCTTAAGATTTGGACACATTGGGGGTTTCTTTGCATCCGCAGACTTGTAGTAGCCTGGAACTTGAGCCAGCATTCTGTCAAGATCACCTGATGGAAACAAAAACAGACATTAACTTTCCACAGCTCAGGCTCCTTTTACAAGAAGAAAGACTGTCTTAATAAAAAATTAAGAGATGTCGTTACCAGTTGACACAGGTCTTGGCCGCGCCTGTTCGGAGCCTGTAGCGCTTGCTCGGATCCTGCTGCTGCCCAGATGAAGGCCTGAACCCCGCGGAGGGTTAGGCTGGGTAGTGCTCTCATCAGCAGAACGTCGGCGGCATACATCAACTTGTGGTGGTGGAGGGCTAACGTGACAATTAGAAGGGCTCATGGGAGCGAGGAGAAGGCTTGTTTGTGAAGATGACAGGCTCTCGCTGTACACTGAATTGCACGAGTTTGACAGGGAGCAAGAGCCGCCATCACTGAGCTCATAGAAACCTTGAAAGAAAACGAACAATTCAATGAGGATCTTCTCAGTATTTAAGAGTATGTGTAGTAGGTTGGGTGTATGCTTTAATATAGTGTGCCACCACACCTGAACTTGGCCTGCTGTCACTCTCCAGCTGCTCCGTGGAGGCCTTGCTCACATCCAGCTTCAGCTCACTGATCTGCTGGTCCAGCTGCTGCAAGTGAGTCTTCAGGCCCACATCCTGCTTTCGAAGACGAGACTGAAAAACAGGCAACACATACAAAAGTGTGAGTGGTACACCCTAGAACAAAGACCGTCTCTAAAAAGATTTCCTTAGAAAGGTAGAAGATTTCTGAGCTACACAATAAAGCTTCCCATGCAAACAAGGATTTCACTCAGAGTTTCTTTGTGCCAGTCTCTGAACAGGAAAATTGGTCTTAAAAGTCAAAGTCTATGTCAGTAATGCTGTAATTCCATTAAGATTAGGTCTGTTGTTTAGATAAAAGAAGCTCTAATGTAGAACCATCAGAAAAACAAAAGCGACTCAGCTGTGGCTGATGATTAACCCCAGCAGGACATGGGGGAGCATGGAAGAAGCAGTGGTGGATAACTCATTTCTCCCCCACAGCGAGGGGCTGGCCATTGTGTAAACTACTACAGGAGGAAAGCTTGGGGGTTGGGGCGAAGCACTGCTTACTTTGCAGCTTGAGTGGGGTATTTACTGTTACAGTGGTTCTTAAAGTGAAATCTCTGGAGTCAGTGCCTGCAAACACACTATTTTATGAATGCTACATTCTCTTGGAAGATCACGTTAGATCATCTGGTTTCTATTTAAACTGAGACCATTCTTGGAAAACTCCCAGTGGTTATCAGCATGATTGCAAAACGCAATTTAAACCTTATGCTGTCTGATGCATTTGACCAGTGCTGCACGTCAAGTATAGCACCCTAATCCCTTGCACTTCCTTTAAAATGCTTATAACAGCAGCCTGCATGGAAAAAGCTTGTCATGGAAAACTCCACAGAGCTCTCTGTCTCCACAACTCCTCTGATGAACAAGACTCCCTTGATTCTTATCCACAGCAAAAGTTTCTTTTTCTTTTTTTTAATTTCCCAGCATTAGTGGTTAATGATTGAGGTTTGACCCCCTGCGGTCCTCGTGCACCAAGTGCGCGCGCGCACACAGCTAAAAAGTCCTCGGGTCCTGCAGTGAACCTTGATTTATGACACCCATCCTACTTCCTACCCCCAGCTGAGGACATAAAAGTGTGTCTGGTAATAATTGAAGGCGGACTGCACATGAGCATCAGCTGACGGAAACCCCTTCTATACAAATAAACTGTTTATTAAAAATAAATAATAAATAAATAAATGTGAGCACAGTGAAGCTCTCTAATATTTAATGAAAACTGCAATAAAATATCATGACAGCATCAAGCTGTGCATAAGCATAGTATCACAAGAGATTCTGTTGTTTTTATTCTTTATAGATTTTTAATGAAATGATATCTTACCAGCTGTTGCTTCAGGGCTGTCAGGGTCGCCTCCAGTCGCTGCTCCTCGGCCCCCATGAGCCGCGCACCTTCTGAGTCTGCATTGACCGAAGTGACCGGTTCTTCTTGGTCGACTCTCAGCGCCCAGTTCACCATATCGCTCTGTCTGTCCCGGAGAAGCTGCAGCTCGTGCAGCCCTGCCAGAGCAGCCTGCAGCCTCTCTCCGACCCTGCTGCGGTCCACTACGGCTGCTGCGCTCAACATCCCCATACAAGAGCCCTTCCTGCTCAGCATGCTGAATGATCAGCGCCGCCCGGGAACATCCAGAAACACAATGCCGTTAAGGATAACCGCTTCCCTTCTCCCCCGGCTCTTGTTGTGCTGTTTGGATTCTAAACTACCTGTTAGAATAAATTTTGAGTAGAGAATAGAGACTAAGCTCCTCCCACAGACCAAACGGTCCTCCTTCTTATTGGCTGGCACGTCGGTCCCAATAAACATCTGGTTCCAATCCTCCCCATTCAAGTCCTCGTTGACTGAAGCTGCCCAGGCATGCGCAAAGTTCATCTGCGTATTACCACAAGATACCGCAGACACTTTATTATGCGATTTCCATCATTCTTTTGTTGCTATTAATCTCTCCAGTAGCGGAGCAAAACAAAGATCCGGAATCATCTTTGTGGACATCTGCCAATGTTTTCAGGGAAAGTAGACATGTGAATAAAAACGACAAGTATTTCTGTAGTCACGAGACAACGCATTTAATCCCATCAGAGGCATGAAATTCAACAAATTTGAGGCAGAAAGTTCATCTTTAAATTGGTGTGATCTCGATGGCGCTTTTGAAAAAAGTCTTCTTCAATATAATCTTCATCCGGTTAAAACTCACACAAATCATAGTTGTTCATTTTTGTTTTTATTGTTATTATTTTGGAAATGGATTAAAGATTAAACAAATGCAATAAAAGAGACTGGCCAGTTGATATAGACCAATGACAGATAAACAGCTCCATCGTGTGGTTGAACAGAAAGATACAGTTTATGACACTGGCTATTTTTTTTAAACTCATCATCTCTATAATGAGCTAAAAACAGCTGCTTTACGCTAAGAAAATGACTAATAAACTCAATTTAGGCTTTTAGAAATTAAACTGCATTTTATTAAGGGATTATAACGACACAGCATTTAAGAATGACAAGCAATGCCTCACCTACCTCGTGTCACTAAGTGTTAAGAGCCAGCTTAGCAGCACATAGTGGGAAGGTGGTGATGACTGTGGATAAACTATGAGAAAATGTATACAGAACTGAAAAGAAAGACAATGATTTTTGATGAGACAGTACTGATATTGTAGGGTCTAACAATATAAAGCAACTTGGGGCAACTCTTGTTGTCAGTTCATGTTGTACAAATAAAGTTTATTTGATATGATATGAATCACGTGGAATGCTACATATGTAGTTTATACATATATTTAATGGGTGAAAAAAAGCCAAAGTTAATAAAGTCAACGATTGGAACAAATCTACACACCCGAAACATTGGAAAGCACAACTTCAAATAAAACCTTTCTATGAAGATAAACTCCACAGTATCTACTTTGAGTAAAAAATGAAAATGTTGTGCCTTATCGGATGAATTTACATTTACAGTCACAGTAAAAAGGAAGAAAACTCAAGCTTTCATGTATCAGGACATAATAACAATTATCTCTTTCTAACCAGGTTTTAAATTAAGCAATTACAACCTCACATGAACAACAACACATGCCAAGTTACACTGTCATTTTTTATTTAACAAAAAGAGTCAAAATACAGAAAGAGTGTGTGGAAAAACTGCATACGCACCATGATTCATGACCTTGTAGAACACACTTTGACAAAAAATTGAAGTACTTGTTTTCTGTGTGGCTTTATCAGTGTCTCACCTTGTTGTGGAGGAATTTTGACCCACTCTTCTTTACAAAATGCTGAGGTCAGTGAGGTTTGAGGACATTTGTATATACACAGCTCTCTTAAGGTCCCGCCCCAGAATTTGACTCAGATTGAGGTTGTTGTTGTCGATTTGCTGCTGTGCTTGGGATCAGTGTTGTGGTGCATGGCCCAGTGTTAACCATGCTTTAGCTGTCAGGCAGATGGCCTCACATTTGACTCTAATATACTTTGGTATACAGCAGAGTTCATGGTCAAATCGATGACTGAATGTTTTCCACTTGTGAATAATCTTCCTCACAGCAGAATCATGGAATTGGCATTTTTTGAAAATGGCCTTATAATCACTTCCCAGTCAGGTTGGTAGCAACTATTACTTCTGGTCATTACTGATGTCTTTTCCTCCATGGCACTTTCTTACCCTTTTAAGTGCTATTGACGCTCTAAGGATGCTGTAAGGACGTATTTACAACGTTGAATTCTCTCAATTTTTTGTGTGTTTGTCACATTTAAATATTTCAGATCATTAAACAACATAAATTAATTGTGGCGTATCGCATCTTTGGAAAGCTGATTTCAATTTCTCCAGCCACACGCAGGCCTGGTTACTGCTACACCTGTTCTCGATCAAGAAACTTGAATTGGACCTGCCTTAAAAGGCAAACATCATGCTGCAATCAGAGGAAATTCAGAAACAAATGAGAAACAAAGTAATTGAGATCACTCAGTCTGGAAAAGGTTATAAATCCATTTCTGCAGCAAAACACGGTGAGAGCCATTATCCACAAACAGCAAAAACATGGAACGGTGGTGAACTTTCCCGGGAGTGGCCGGCTGACCAAAATTACCCCCTAAGACTGCAGTGATGTCTCATCCAAGGGGTCACAAAAGACCCCAGAACAAAATCCAAAGAACTGCAGGCCTCACTTGCCTCAGTTAAGAAGAAAGAAAGAGCCATAAGAAAGAGACTGGGCAAAAATGGCCTGAATGTCAGAGTGCCAAGACGAAGACCACTGCTGAGCGAAAAGGAACATAAAGGCTCTACTTAGTTTTGCCAGAAAACATCTTGATGATCCCCAAGATCTTTAGGAAAATACTCTGTGGACTGACGAGACAAAAGTTGTACTTTTTGGAAAGTATAGAAGTAAAAGTAACAGCATTCCAGAAAAGAAACATGATACGAACAGTAAAATATCGTGGTGGTAGTGTGATAGTCTGGGGCTGTTGTGCTGCCTCAGAACCTGGAAGACTTGCTGCTGTTAAAGGGAACCATGAATCTGTAAAGTATCCTGAAGGAGAATGTCTGGCCATCTGTTCATGACCTCAAGCTGAAGCACACTTGAGTTCTGCAGTAGGACAATGATCCAGAACACACCAGCAAGTCCACCAACGAATAGATTAAGAAAAACAAAATGAAGACTTTGGAGTCAAAGTCTTGACCTAAATCCGATTGAGATGCTGTGGCACAAGCTTTAAAAAGGTTCTTCATGCTTAAAAGCCTTTGGCCTTTGTTCTTTCATATAGCCATTAATTATATGTTATACTGTATAAAGATTCCAGTCTTGCTCTTTTATGGAATGAAAATCTAAATCCAACAAATGTTAGTAGACTCAGTATGACTCTTAGGACAAACTTCGGAGTTCTTTCCAACTCAGCTGCTGTTTCAATAACTAAGAAAAACAACCTACTTGATTTTTGCCAGAAATCGGATAAGAAATAAATGACAGAAAATGACTGAGCCACCGCTTCATGCTACGGGGGGCGGCATGCGGCTGTTCATTTACAATTAGATAAATAATATACATTTATTTATTTAACAAAAACTACACCGAAATGAAGATACATTGTGTGGAAAAAAGTACATCATCACTGCTTTTATAGGGATAACAGAATAAGTAGCATCTATTTGCTGCTAGTCAAATGAGCAGTGCTTGATTGACTGATCATCATCAAGCGTGAGCAAAGTTTTGGCAGTTTGCTGATCTGGAGCATTCAGGTGTGCATTAACTCAATGCCACAATAAGAAAAGATAGAGGGCCAATAATTAAATTAAATAGGAATAAATGAAATACATAAACATCCATCCATTTTCTTTCGCTTATCTGGGGCCTGATCGCGGGGAAACCAAAGTGTTCCCAGGCCAGCCGAGAGATATAATCTCTCCACGTGTCCTGGGTCTGCCTCCGGGCCTCCTCCTGGTGGGACATACCTGGAACACCTCACCCAGGAGGCATCCTTGTCAGATGCCCAAATGACCTCAACTAGCTCCTTTCGATGTGGAGGAACAGCAGCTCTACTCTGAGCCCCTCCCGGATGGCCGAACTCCTCACCCTTCGGAGAAAACTCATTTCCACCGCTTGTGGGCGATCTTTTTTCTTTCGGTCAGTACCCAAAGCTCGTGACCATATGAGGGTAGGGATGTAGCTCGACTGGTAAATTGAGAGCTTTGCTTTTACACCATCAATTGCTACCTTATCGTGGTGGAGGGGTTTGTGTGTTCCAGGGATCCCAGGGGCTTTGTTGTTGGGGGCTTTTTGTCCTCTGGTAGGGTCTCCCGTGGTAAATTGGCCACAGTTCACACTGCCTGGGATTGCAGGGCCCTGTCCTGGAGCCAGGCCCGGGGAGGGTGCCCAAGGGTGAGCATCTGGTGGCTGGGCCTCAGTCCATGGTGCCCGGTCGGGCATAGCCCAAAAAAAGGGACATGTGCTCACCCTCCTGTTGCCCACTACCCGCACACATTGTATGCTTTACGGTGGAAGGGGGCAGAGACCCTTGCGGGTAAATCCCCAGCTACCAACATGGAATATATAAGCAATTATTTCCAACATTAGTTAATTAGTGTCCAATTGTAATTCATTAATGATATATTTAAATAATCATTTAATGACAAATTTATTTAATTCATTTTGGCATTTGTGGCCCTTCAATGAAATATCAGGAATGATTTAAAACAAGCAATTCTTGTAGTCCATCAGTTTGGGCAGCGTTAAAAGCAGGTGTAATGTGTTTTTACTGTGACTGGACATTGCTGCTGTTCACACTGAATCACAGGTGGAAAATCAGGCTGCCCGAATTTAAAATAAATGCTTGTAAGTGCTAATAAAACAAGCCTCAGAATGAAAACAAAATGAGGCTAATGAGGCTAATTAGTTCTTTGCCTTATATAGTGTTCTATCATGGAAATGTTAGTAGACTCCTAACAGTATGACTCGCAGAACATTTGAGAAAAAAACGAGTAAATTAATTAATTAGTTAAATATATACACAGTTAATCAAATATCAATTTATTCCATTTTAACATTTAATAAACTATTTATCTGTTCATTTCAATTTTTAATTCATTAATGACACATTAATCAACTCTAACCCACATGCATGCTACATGGGATTAAGAAAGCTTGACTAACAACAACATGGCTTAAAAAAAATGAAGACACCAGACACTAGAGGGTGGTGTTACACAACTTCTCAATTGATGTGAGAATCCTTTTTACACTTTGCTATATTGTTGGTGCATAGACTTTTATGGACGTGGCATTATCGCTCTCACCTGGAATTCTGATCCTGGATGGAAAAATAAAGCCATGTCACTCCTTCACTATGTAGCGGATCGTGAAACATGAAGATTATTTTTAAGATACAAAGCTAAAATCATTTGTTTACCAACCTCTGATTGCACAAACACATCCGCATCACTTTGATAGCCCACTTTGGCAGGACCCCCATCAAGATGCTCACATTATAGCAAACATATACAGTGCATTGTGAAGCCCACTCCTTACAGGGATAGCGTCATGTCCTTGTGATGGTGCTGGAATAAAACACTGCTTTGTGATGCCTGGATGTAGCTGTGCCCTCATCGCCTTCAAAGCACTTCCTTCAATGTGACATCACTTGGGGTACTGCTCCACAAATGTCCCCCCTTTAGCAGGCAAGTACATACCTAGTTTCTTATCCTCTTCCACTTGGACTTCCAAAAGCACATTTAACTACTTTGCCAGGCCAAGTCCAAAAATATCTATCTTTGTGTGCCTTTTTTTTTGCGTGCTGCATTTATCAGCATATTTTCCATCCTCCCACTTTTTCCACACACTTAAGGTATGATAAAACAGACAAAAGCACATGGGTGCGGATCCCTTTTATGGTATCCGTGACACTTTTTGAAAATAGCCAAGACAGGACGAGTGTTTTCTACATGCTCAGGTAGATTTCAGAAACAAAGCAGCAGACGATGATGCCACAAACAGGATGCGCGTGATGGAAGGGGTAAACATTAGGTGCTGTCATATGTGGGAGGTTGAGAGGAGGAGGACACGAGTGGATCCATTGTGAGCTCTGTGTACATGGAAAAAAAAGCTTTTTACATGTAGGCATTTTGACCTTTTAACTTCAAAAGAAGAAAATCTGATATCATAGACAAGACACAGGCTTAAAAAAGAAGCAGAATTCCTCTGAAGGGAGTTGCTGATTTTAAGTTATTTCCTGGCCTTGTTGTATTGTCACATCTTTCTGTGTACTGTTGATCTTGTCAGGGGATTCCCATGAAGGCTCACTAATTGAAAATCCAGGTAACAAAGCCAAAGATGGGGACTTTCAGAGATCAAAGTGACCCCTTGTATCTGACAACAGAGCCTCCCTTGCTTTGCCACCTCTGGCCACCACAACACGAGTATCACTCGCTGCACTGAATGAATGAGTCTTGTAGAACCTCACATGGCGAAAACTGCTTTTTTGATGTTAACACGCGGCTGCTCACCAGTCTCCTTCCTTCACTAGAGTTACTTAGAGAGATTATGGCATTAGATTTTATGTCCAAAGTGAGTTTTACTGGGAAAGTTAATGCATCTGTCCTTCATCTGCAGCTTCTTGCACATATATGTGCTCTTAAAAGAAAGGCTGGCGGTAGAATCGCTCTCTGCTGCGGTTTTGTATGTTATGAAACTGTTGGCTTACTTTTAATGCCTCAAGTGATTTTTAATCTAAAGAGATCCAACTCGATCTCGCCCATGAGACATGTCAGGAATTCCAGCGGGCTGCCTGGGAATTCATTGCTCACAAAGTTCCAAAACAGAAAGCAGAACTGACATTTGTTGATCCAATTTATGTTACTGACCACACTCAGAACAGTTCCCAGGAATTTTTGTTTTTTACAAGGTATTTGAGATATGTTCTGCTTGTGTCTACAGTTACTGACTTAAGAGCAAAGATCAGACAGTCACTACGCAATCCACCATGTAAGTTTCCAATTCATTGCCAGCGGAGCAGATCCAAGATTTTGTCTCTTGATGAAATCCCAGATTAGAGGTTTGTGTGTGTGTGTGTGTGTGTGTGTGGGTTTTTAGCCACGAGTTGTCCACGATAAAGCATATTGAATGGCCTGTCTAATATTGTTAGAATTCTCCTTTGGGTTAGTTTCATTACTCAATCGGGACATTTATTTAAATAATAAAGAGAGATATTCACTAAAGCAGGCATAACACGGGTTCCCTCAGGTAGAGCATTTAAATCCTGAAAAGCTTATATGAGGTTTGTAAAGATGTCATAGTTTAAGAAGACCCGGAGGATAATTTAATTTTGAAAGGTACAAAATAAATTTTGGGGGCGCATGGGCGTATCTCCAGTGTTGGACCGGACTGATGGTATCGCTCTCTATCATCTTGTCTTGTGTGCTGAACTAACTCTTTAGACTTTCATTTGATTTGCCCTCTGAGTGCAGAAACCCCGCACAAGAGAGAGACCTTTATACTGCAGGCTCGCAAAATTATCTCCTCATCAAATTTTATTTGGGTTGAGCAAATTTTTGTTTATTCAGCAAGTGAAGGAGACTGGCTTCCACGCTGTACTCCTGCAAATCATAAAGACATCAGTCTAAATTAACTGATTTAGTATTGCCTTACCTTTTGAATGCAGTGTGCTGCTTTCAGCCAAGTTCCACTGGATGGTCTATACCTCTTGTGTGACAAGCTGGGAAAGCTGTTTGGAAAGTCCCCCCCCCCACACACACACACACACTTATGTATCCTCAGTGGGATTGGTCAAGGGGCACAGTGTGCTGTGCACAATCGGCACAAATGTGGAGTTAAAAAAAATCATATTTATATGTTTACACCTGCTTCACTCTCACCCTCATATATTTTATAGAGATTTGAGATAACTTATGTGTACCTATGTGTACAGTATGCATGTCTGTTTGGGCTTCAGAAGGAGAAAAACAGAATTAAGACGTTAGTCTGAAAGACATCATTTACCAGGGGAATGGTTACATTTCACGCATGAATGTAAAAGTGTCAAAGTCCATACAAGGGACACTTATCATGGAGAGTCTCAAATGGCCTGTATCTTTTCATAGGCATGGAGACATTCATCTGAGCAGTGGAAGGCTTGGACATCGTACTTAGCTAACCCTGTCTGCAGTGCCCTGGAGACCCATGCTACGCCACAGACTGCAGCATAGGGAACAAACTGAATTCCACACGTGCTAATAAAAAGGAGAATTTTATTATTGCTAATTAGATTTAAATTAGATTAAATAGTTTTACACAGACCACACAATGACACAGTCCACATATTTCCTTGCTGTCATCTCTTTGCTTTGTTTCTAGCCAAACAACAGCAGAGACCAGACACTTTAATTTTCTGCTTTTTTCCAATTGCTGCAGCTGAAAAGATTGTTATTCCCATAAACTGTATATAAAAGAGAGATTTGGTCCCAGGGTCTGTACTGTGAGCATAGAAGTGACGTAAACTTCCAATTTTTCCAAAGGCCTGCAGGGGGTGACTCCTCTGGCTGTGAAAAAAGAAAGACGGTACAGGAGTCCATGGGGAAAAACAATGTCTCAGTAAAGAGTTTATGGTCTCAATTACCTTCAAGTCTTATTTCATAGAGCATGGTGTTCATTTTGTAAATTATGATCCCATTTACAGTAAAACAGAAGATAGAGCAGGGTATTATTTAGGGCATGACAACCTTGTGATTAACAAGTTGCTACTCAGTGTGTAATGTTCCTTGTTTTCTCAATCAGATTCATCACTCGCATCTACATATGAATTAAAAAAAGAAAGAAAGAACAAAGAAGATTAAATAAAAATACTTAAAATAAGGTTTTACAACAGGAGTCTACAAACCAATAGGCGATGACACAGCGGCATGTTTTTATATACAGTGTAGTAGGGGTGCTACTTCTGGACAGAGTTGAGCAATAGCCTTAGGATTTGCAACGAGGTGGAGACTGAAGGTCACTGACATTTCTTCTTTTTTGCCAACAAAGATAATTGAACAGTAGTGGTTGAAACAACAGCTCACTTCTCTGGTCCAACTCCTGCCCAGATTGAAATGAGCTGACAACAATGGAACGGTTTGCAATTAAAATTCGAACAGATATTAATGCAGTGAGCACCCTGTATGTGACTCTTGTTTGTAGCTACAAGTCTACTGCAGAAGACCATTTGATTTTAGCCATTAACTGATCTATCGGTATCCACATTCATAGTTGCCAATAAATGAAATGGAAAAAAATTGAAGAAGAGATGGGAGAAACACCATTCAGCCATGTTATGAGTGCTGATGCTGTCCACTAGAGGGCACTCTGCGAGTTTGTTGTCAGCAAGACATGTTTAGTACGCCACAAACACCTAATTTTATCTGGTGTTTAAGTCTGACGCCATTAGCCATGTCTGGGCCCAAACTCCGCTGCAGGTCCCAAAGTTAAATGATCACTGTAGCATTACTGAGAGTTTAAAACTGTCTAAATTCTTTCATCTGTAATAAAATGATCAACTTGGCTGCTCTACCAGGTGTAACAGTTAAGTTTAACATCCAGTCATCCATGAAAACAGAATTTATTACATTTAACAGAGTTAGAAGTTAGCAGGGAGTTAGCTCGCTAGCTTCCATCTAAATATAATATACCATGTTCTGACTGAGAGATTTCTGAAACAAATTAAGACGTACAGCTTTGCTCTCACTTCCAACTTAAATGAAGTCAGTGATGGCAATGACTTTTGTATGGTTACTGAAGTTTGGCTAGCTGGTATATAATGATGTGCTGCGTGATGACTAGCGACACAGCTATGTTAGCATAATATAAACAGTGAAGCTGGAGGATGAACGCTAACGGATGGAGGACTTTTTTCCACTTGATCAAAGTTAACATGAGGGTTCCCGATGGTTAGGGGCAAATACAATTGCATGGCAGGATGCTGTAAACGGACCAAACTTCAGTCAAGAGAACAACTGAGATAATCCATCCACAATAATAAAAACTGAGCTTTAAAATGATTAATGAATAAAAACCAAGCCGACAGTGATCACTGACTGTTTTTAGGGGGCTTGTTGAGATTAAACAGAACAAGCAGAGTAGTTTGGGCCTGGAAGCAGGATTCATCACGCCATCACTTAAAGAGTTTTATGAGAAAAGATTCTGATCCCCCAAAATTCTCTGATATTAGTCCGAATATCAGCCACTAGCAATAAATTTGAAAAATTAAACATGTTCTGTTCAGGTCTAGGAAAGACTAGAAAAATGGCAGCGAGGAACTGATATCAACAAGAAATTCTTGGCTATGGGTAACACAATAAGCCAACAGTCACAAAAACGTTCCACTGTAAACTGTCTGCAAGTTGTTCCAAGTTGTCCTGCTGTTTGAGTTGTCTACATTGGTTAGGGTAGTTTCTCGCCGTTTCTCCTTGGCTTTTGAATGTAATCATTCTGTGATTCCATGAAGTACACAGTGATTCATTCAGTGCATGAAGCTGTAATGATTGGGGGTTGTGCAGATGGCAGAAGACGGGCATTGTGAAGGAAAATAACGCAGACCACCTAATTTAAAATATATACTAGAAATGAATGTGAGCTGCTTACATTTTCGAATTGTGAATTTGGTTCAGAATTAATTATTGTAAACTATGAAGGGCAGCTAGCCCATTTTAATCTGTATAAAATTTACTTTAACACACACACACACACACAATGTGACACACATTTGTGGTTCTGAGTCAAAAGTCTCAGTGAAATGATTGTGATAAATAAAAGCCAAATACAATCAGTGTGCCGCTATCACATTTCAAAAACTGATCAAAAGTGTAAGTATACAATACAGGCTTTTATCCACTGTCTCTCTATTGCACAAATGCTCCTGAAGAGAGGAAGTTTTGTTTTCCACCCAGCTTCTGTTATCGCCATCCAGTGAAGGGAAGTTCTGTTGTTAAAGAGAGCTACGTGTCATTTGTTGTGTCCTTTCTCCTGCATTCGCTGTTTATGTATGTTTATCACAATGGTGGTAGGGACATAGAAGCTTCTTTTAGCTACAACAAGTAAATCTCCTCTCCTCCTTTCGGGGGGACAGAGCATGTTGCTTCTTGTACACAGGAACACCAACAGACATTGCTTTAAGCCATCACAATGAAGTTACAAGACAAACTCGGGAGAACCAAACCTGCCTTGTCTAAACCTCCCTCATGTCCGATCGGAATCAGATTTTGGCATCAAATCTGCGTGAGATGAGTTTGTGCTGAGATCTGCTGCTGGCTTGATAGGAACATAACCACAGGCTATACAGGCTGAGTGCTGAAATGCTGCAGCATGCAGGTGTGCAGTTTTAAGGGGCCTCTTTATTTGCAGAATCCCCTCCTGTGGGGAGTGTGACAGAACTGCTCATGCCCCTAGGCTAACGTTACAATACATCTGTCCGCACAGAATGGTCGAATTCATCAAATGTGCCCCCGACTGCCCCACTCCCCTCTCCCTTATACACAAATAGAAAAATGTGAGCCCCTGCTTCAGCTCTCTGTTTTTGAGACATGAGAACCTTGCTGTTTGTCAAGACAAATCGATGTGCTGTGTGATTTGTAACCACAACCCGCAATTCATCAAACTGAGGCAAACTGCTGCTCTTTCCCTCCTTGATTGTAGTCAACAGGAAAACGTCAGACTCAGGTGATCCTGTGCCCCTCGGACGAGCAGATTCTTCAGTGTGAATGTGAGAAAATTACACCTGATAGGTGGACGAGCTGAGGCGGATATCCGCGCAAGGAGGCTCAATGAAAATAATACATCACAGCACATTAATTGAGGAGATCAATCCAAAACCTCAGCCTGACCCCTAAACACTTGATCCTAAACCCTTTCCCTCCTCTGGTGTGCTAATCCTCCTAGAGCCCTCCACGGGAGCTCATGTGGTCGGGAGGCAATGGACCAGAGCCCAATGAGGCTGACAGCACCAACACAGCTGGCCTGCTGAATCAAAGGTTGGGACTGGGACCCGCCTTGGATGCTCTTTCACACAAGTGATGATTGCCAAGGAGAATGAAAACCCTCTCCTGCCCCATGCCCGTGTTACGCCGGCCCCTTCAGAAACCACACTCCATAGTTAACATTATGTGCTAGCTAGTGATCCGATGGCCGTGAGAGGCATACGTGAGTGTGTTTCATTAGACAAGGGACCACACAAGACTGTTGTTCGGTATTTCCATAAACATTCGAAATAAAAGGCAAGATCTATCAAGAGCACCAGATTAAAGTTTGATTTTGCACAAACAAAGGCTCAGGGCTGCGTTCCCAGAGCCATCATAGAGCAAAAGTCCGCTGAAAAATGTACCTTTTTGTTTTTGAGGTGTTTGCCCACAACCTCTGCGACTCACATGTCTTTAAAATTATGAGCAGACTTTTACTGAGGCCCAAACGGGGAGAACAAGAGCCATTCTAGAGCGTCCTGTTTCCCAGGGCTTTAGTTTTATTGTATTTTCACTCCGGAAGCCCACTCACGAACACTAAATCAGCAAATTTATCTGCTATTTAAGGTAGAACGAATCGAACAAACAGAGCTCAGCACAGTAAGAAAAACAATTGCTGCTAACCGCTCTCCGAGCTAGAGCAATTATGCTTCCCTTCTATCAGGAAAAGAGTAAGGATTAGGAGTGTTTGTAACAAGATAATGCGCAGCAAATGTTTGCAAATTCCTCAGCATTACTCCTTACATATCTAAAGAATGAGAGCTCTAAACTGTACTGGCAGGCCGTTACTCAGACCTTATATGCTGAATGATATCCTCCTTTGACCAAGACTTGACACCTAATATAGAGGAAGCCAAAGGTCAAGCTGTGGAGCACATGGAGTCATTTATAAAATGTCAGAGATCGGTTGTTGGAGGCTGTGGGAAAGTATTATCTGTTGGATGGCTTAAATCCTCCATCCTAGCTTGTCCTTTCTCCTCAGAAGATTCGGCTCACATTATGTTTATGGAAGCAGGGGTGGTGGGGTGGGGGCACATTCTGGTGTAGCAGATGATGGAGCTGTTCTTTTTTCCTAGTTATTATTTATTAGTAATTAATTTGCTGTATTTATTGGTCATGTATTTCTCCCCAAAAGACCTACAAATCATTAAATCCTTCTAGGATCACATATCAGGGAGAGTATTTAAAATGGAACAGCCAAGCGACTATTTAAATAAGCGTTCAAGCTCTGAATTAATGTATCACTGTGTTTGGTTGGCAAATAGATTTTGATGGAGTGGCTGATAGTGCAGACGTGTTTCTGGACAAGACTGGGTGCTGAGTTCCCCAGCTTCTAGAGCCAAGAGCTAAAACACGTGAGCAGAAGAGGAAAATTTGGGGGTGAAATTTAAAAAAAAAACTCCATCCCTGACATTTTTTTGTGGTGAAAAAGTTGTGAACTACAGGGGAGAAGCAGAGGCAAAGGCGCCATAATATAGCCCTTCTCTCCAAGGCCAGGTCTGACGCAGGGAGTCCGACGCTTTGCAGGTCGGGACAGAGCAGGTCTGTGTGGTGAGCCAACCACAGAAACTCTGTCACCTCTGTGTGCCGCATGGAAACCCCTGTGTGCTGTCGCTGACAGCATCCCGCAACAGCCACATATTGATTCTGTCGATCTGTGAAGCATCAGCTGCATTTTGTTTCCCACATAAAGGTACTTAACAAAAGCTCCTGGTTTAAGAAACTGTAAGAATTCGCTTGATTAGGTGAAATATCTGCAAAACATTTCCCTTTGTTTACTACCCCAAGTCCAAAAAAAGTTGTGATGCTGTGCAATGCCCAGTTTACACTTCTGCTGGGAATCTTTGTAGAGGTTATGAGGTAATCTAGCTATGTTGCTAATGTTGTTTTTGCTTGTGCTGATGCATTACTTGTTAAAAATGACTTTTTTCCTTCCTGGTTACACTTTGCTGTGTCCATTTTTTCAGGTGCAGATCTATTTGTCCCTCTAGTTTTTCCATTTCTTTGTGCATTCCCTCAAGTCCATTCCAACAATTTCAATAATTTTCCTCCAGGAATTTGCTGATATTTTGAGTGGAGTATTATCCTTCATACTGGAACAACTGGTTGTTATTCCATCACTGAAACATTCAAAATCTGTAGTGTAAAAGTAGCCTGAAATGCACAGAAGGAATGGTCAGATATGCACGTCAGGTTACATTGTAGGTTTTTGGCATAGGTTTCAAAACTGAGGAAAGGGGTTCATTTAAAAACACGTCTAAAAAAAGTTGGGACAGAGGGAAATATGACAATATCATATGATGTATGATCCATATGTTGTCAAATGGTGAAAGGTCTGGACTGCAGGCATCACCTGGACTCTTCTACTATGAAGCCATGCTGTTGTAATATTTGATTTTGAATATTCTTGCTGAAATATGCAAGGCAGTACGTACACGTGGTAGATGTATATACAGTATTAGTGAGCTGATGTTCCAGGCTGAAAAATGCAGGAAAAATAAGAAAAGTTAAAATTATAAACAGACAGAATGTTTTGCACTACAGAAAGTCAAACTTTGCTTTTCAAAAGTTTAATCATTACATTCATCTGTGTCAGCGAGCTACTTGGTTTGGTAACCAGCTGTTCATGTTTCGTACGTAACCGGAATATTTTTTTCAGTTTTTCTTCAATACTAGCCAAACAACCATTACTATTGATATCTACTATTGAGGGTTTCATATCCTTGTAATTATATACATGTTGGAATCTATCAATTTCTGCTTGTTTGTAATTTTAATATTTAGCTCTGATCTTGCAGTGTTTTAGTGGTGAAGTAAATAAAATAAAAACATTTAAAATTTTATATCTTTGTTCAAGAGAGACTAAAATAACAACAATATTCAGGATATGATAGAGGGAAAATGATCAGTCACAACTTTGCACTTCTCAAAAAAAACCCCACTCAATATTAGCTGAATATGAATAAACACTGTGCAAAAGTAATGGGCCACCCCTTTCTTTATAATTTGCTAGGAAAATGGGAAAGCTATTTATGGACTGTTAATCTGGAATACCCAAATACTGCCAATGCAGTAAAAGCATCCTTGGATGGAAAAACACACAGTGGAACACTATCAGTCATTGATTGGCCTCCCTGCAGCATGGGGACACCATAAGACCCATTGCCACTGATTTTCAGTGTAATTTGGCATACTTCAGCCTTTTCTCCCTGTCCCTTCTTCAAGATTGGCTTCTTGACAACCACCCCTCCACTGAGTAAATTTCTGATGAACCTTTTGTGATCAATAAATTGATCAGATCCTTTATCAGCTCTTGGGTGGATGTTTTCTTTTCCCATTTCATGACTTTGGTATACCACTCATTTCCTGTAGTATTTTTTTTAAATGTGCCACTTCTTTTACACTTTACACTCTTTACATTTGTCCAGTTTCCTCAAATTTTTTAAGGAAAGGCTGAACACTATGCTGAGAGATGCTATGTTTTCAGGTAATAGCTCTTAGGAATGATCTTTTACTTTATGCCTTTTAAAATATGTGATCTTTGGCATTTTACACAGATTCAACTTAAGAAATTGGAACAAATTATTTTATGATTGTTTTTTGATTGTTTTTTTTTGCAACAGGCTGCTTGAAACAAAGTGCATAAATATATAATTTACAATTCGTTATTTGCAAAGTTGTCATTTATATGTAGAAACAACACTGCTTCATCTGGATCAGGTGTTGAATGATTCATAGGTCAGTGTAAAATGACAAAATAATCCCCAAAACATTTCTCTGAAAATGGTCAGATACATGGACTGAAAATGAGTGAAAAAGCTGCCAAAAATAGTGCAGAGGAAAAACCTTCATAAAGCCTGGAGAACTATTGCTCAAGACCACTTTCAAAAAAATACAATAAATCTGGCTCCTTGAAAGGAAAATAAAAAGAAATGAGTGATGGCTCGAGGCTTCTGCAAAGTACTGAATTAACGTGTAATTAAACGTGCTTTTTAGTAAAATACTTCAGGAGCTGCCACTTATGGTGACCTATCATAACATTTTAATTTCTTTATGGAGATCTGGTCAAAGTTACTGTATATCACCAAATATTTTTTTAAATCATGACCATTAATTCCAAATTTACCAACATTTTACCTTTTACCAAGCCAAGATAAGGGAAACCGAATATACTAAAAACTTCAATATGCTAGCATTCTAGCATGCTAGCTTTGTTAATATTGACGTGTTAGCATACATAGCATTATGTCAAAATACAAACTAATCAGTTTATAGCCTTTATATAAAGACTCATGCTGGGTGTTGTAAGTGTACCACAAGAAATTACTGTCAAGAGCAATGCTTCTTCATCCAGGGAAATAGAGCATGTTTTGTTGTGATAGAATCTGTCTTAGCTTCCGACAGCATGCTGGAGATACAGTGAGGTGCAGCTACGTTAGATCATCCTGCCAGGCTAAACCACATTTGCTGATTAGTTCCTATCTGCCCTCTGCGTGATACGGATGTGCAGGGCGAAAAGGCCAGAATATCTCTCTGAGCTATGTAAACTCACCACTGCTGGTCATGGCGCAACAACTCCTTCCCCCACAGATCTGCTCCGAGAGACAATGGCAAAGGTAAAGAACAACATGGCTCTATTTTGCAGGATGAGTCACAGATAGTGTCATCACCACGATGAGATGAAGAGGAAAGTGCCAGGGTGCCATGTCTTTATCGTGACTGCTCATCTCTCGCCCCGCTACATGGCTATGCATGAATGGTTGGTGATAATTTAGTGTAATCATAAATATGGGTAAAGATTGCCTCATTACCTCGTTATCTACCTCAATATCTGGCGGCAGGTTCTAAGAAATGAACGCTCATGTTGCAACTTGATGAAACTTATTAACCCTGATTTTGCGTTAGATAAGATGAGCACAGACTAAAGCCTTGTGAAATGGTCAGTGTAAGTGGCTCCAGCCCTTTGGAGGATCACAAAACGTAAATGAATTTTAAACCACAGTTTCTGTTTAAGCTACATTTCTTGGATTTTATACCGCACCGCTTGAAGTTACCATCATGCCACACACTCTGTGGCCTGTGGCACTGGATGGTTACATCACTCAGTTACATCGACTTGGGTCTAACAGGGAAATGCTACAACATTTCCCTGTTAAAAAAAGAAAAGTGAGTTTATGCGTGTGTAAGAGATATCCATGACTACAATCAAGAGCATGCAATAGGGGCTTTGCATATGGGAATATGGGCTTGCGTTACCTGGGGCTGAATAGAGTCTGCGAGGCATGTCTCGGTGGCTAAAATGAAGAGGTACATTTAAATGCTAATGAAAAACATTAATGATATGCAAAGAAAAATATCAGGATTGGAAGCAGCGTGGGGAGCCACACACAAATAAGTCACATATAAAAAGCCAATAAAAACTTCATGCAAAATGAGGCATGAATGCTTTCTTGTGCCACCAAATATTAGATTATGCAAGTAATCCTTTCAGTCAGTGATGGCTTGGAATTTGAGGAGGCACCGAAGGCCAAGCCGTGTCAAGCCATCGGCTCCTTTCGCCAGCTCGTCCCCACTATTTGTGATTGATGACTAAGGCTTGCACATGACCTAGCACAGTGAGGAGCCTCTTGAGCACTGACCAGCACTGAACAGTGCAGGGTTTTACTCGGTTTACATCATGGTAAAAACAGCCATCACCCTCCCTCATATTTCCAATACGTTGATGTTTTCTTGAACGCTGAAAAGCATCTTGATATCGCAGCCTTAGATCCTCTCTGTAGGGACTCATAAACTTTACATTTTCAATCAGATGAATTTAGCGCAGACTTCCAACTAGAGCATGGAAAAATACGCTTTTGGTTGATGTCTCCTTCATGGTTTTGATTTCAGCTGTTGTCTTTTGTTGCCAGATATTCATCAGAGTTGCAACATAACCTACGTTGTTGATATTTTCATGGAGAAAAACCTTCGTTCTGCTGGGCTCAAACCCAGCATGGCAACAACTCTGCATTCACGTGCCAGCTGTGAATGTCACACCAGGTTTTATTGACAGCTGCAATGATTGCGTTTCATATATACTGTAATTACCACAGTCAAAATATTGTCTCAAGGCATGAGAAATGCTAAGGGGCAGGAATCTACGCAAAATACACACACAGCTGAGGCTTTGGGTTTTTTTTGCTTACACTGGTAATGCAGGCTTTTCAGTGAATTTTAGAGAAACCTGCGTCATGCGTGCACGTTTTGGCGAGGAATTGCTCATGTTGAATCATTTTAACGTGACAAATCACTGGTGGAGGGACAGAGATGAAGATAACAGATAACAGAGCGGTGATATGAGAGTGTCAGAAGGGAAGACAAAGTGAGAGAGAGTGGGTAGCGCCTCGCGTTCTTTGGAGTGCACGTCTGAGCTCTGAATAATCTCTTGTGTCTCGGCAGACGAGGCAGAGGGCTAGGGTATCCGTGCTGGTGACTGTACATGAAACATTCCACGCAGGGTTCAGGACGGGGTTCCTCTTGACTCGTCGTCCGTCATTGCATAAAGCTCGCTCTCAGCTGTGAAGCAGCCAGTTCTTTTGTTAACAGCGCGGCGAGCAGTAAATTATCATGGTACTCGCTCACTGTTGAAAGCTCCATCACCTCCCTTTTTCCCTGTCTCCCTAATCCACCTCTTGTGAACATCTGCTCCGATGGGCCACGGTGCACAAGCTCATGCCAGAGCTATTGTGCGCCACACACAGCTGTGGCTGAAGCGTCTGTCTTCACCTCAGTAACATTGCAGACGAACTAAAGAAGATAATCTTTAAAAGAAATCGCAGGTAAATACCTGCATGCTTTTTTTTTAAAACCAGTGATTCAGAACAAGTCTCTTTCTGCTCTGCTGAAACTGAAGGCAAACTTGGACAAAATCAACCAAAAGCCAGTGAGACACACAAAAGCGCCTCATTAAAAAAATACATTCAGTGGAAAGTTGCTGAGCAGGCATGCTCTTTACAAAAATATCCACATTCACACCTGGGAGCCTTCCTGTATAAATATTGCAATTGCTCAGCAGATTTTCACTGCTGTGCTCAATTGCATCTCAAAGAGGAAGTCATTGAGAACTATCTGGAGATGCGCTCAATATTCGGGCAAGACGCGATCTCCAGAATGATGTATCTGCGCTGTGTCCGAGTCTCGCTCTTAATTTCCATGTGTTTATGTGGCTAATTCTTCATAATGCTTTTTGGAGAGGAGTGAAAAGCTCTCCTCAGGGAGCGAACGGGCCCAGGTAGCCCTCACATCTGAAGAGTGGCCTAATGGGAAAGCAAACACGGTGATTACCAAGGCCCCTTTACAAGGAGCAGCCTGCAGCGAGAGTGCAGTCCTGCACCTGAGCAAGCATGGGTGTGTGTGTGTGTGTATTTTCTCGCTCATGTAGTGTATGTAGTTGGAGTTGACTGAAGCACGTAGGTTCCTTTCTTTTGTTTGGGCAAGATTGCAAAACTGCATTATCTATGATATGCTATTGGATAAAATAAATGTGGCATCAGTGCTGTGTAAACAGCAAGTACATTTTAAAGCCTTTTGTGTTAGCATTATGGCAGCTGCCTTATACTTGTTTTTGTAATCTAAAAATGCATTTGGATGAGCTGATGGTGTTATCTAGTAGCAAGCTTGATTAGCAAGCTGCATCAATAAACTGTATGGGTCTGTGGGGATTAATTCACTTTTGGAGCGAGCCTCAAGGGGCAACTCCAGGAATGGAAGTTTGGGGCTTTGTTTATTGTTTTTAGCTCCCAGTGTACCCAAGCTTGAGGAAAAAGGATAAATGTGACTTGTTTAAAGAAATTTCAGAAATATTGGATATGATCTATGTAAAATCAAGAGTCCTACATGAACATGCCTGACAGTTCACCTCACAGCTACCCTATAAAATATGAGTCTTTGCCCTCGTAAACATGAAATGCAACGGAAATGTGTAAAAATGTAAAATATGATTGGTTTATTTAGAGTTAGAGTTTTACTTTGTAACTATGCAAAAATATTAATGGAAGATTTACATTTAATGACTTAAAGTCAGCATTTTGGGCATACATATTTGAGTGTATGATGACCTCTGGTTAAAAATTACAGTTTAAAGTTGGAACAAAACTTTAGAAGATGCACTGAAAAGTCTAAATACTTTTTTTTATACATATTGTAGCATTCACCACCGGCATCAGTCAGCTTGCTGGCCATGTACGGGTAACTATTTGTTGCTTGTCATCCCTCCTTTCTTTCCACTTGCCGTCTCTAACACCATCTACAAAAGCACTAAATGTCATAAGGAAACCTTAACATGCTACTGCTATCAAAACTAAACAAAAGGAGTTCATGCAGATTTGTGCACAGTATGCTTACACATAGATGATAATAACAAATAGTGCAAATGTTTTACATGAAGGATATAAATGTGGCAGGCTGATTCAATCAGCAATCGGGCTACTGATTACTAAGACTGGAAAACTAATACAAGCCAACACCGGTGACATGTCTTTGTATCATACTCTCATAGTGTATGATCAAAATTCAGTAAAATGTAATGGTTCTGCTGCTAAGATTATTATGAACTCATACATAACTCAAACGAACAGAAATATGGAACTGGATGTTAAAGATATACTTTTTCATGAACCATTTGTGTACTTTTAATACATATTTTAAACATATACTATAACATATATTTATCATCTATTTACACTCTTCCTCTTTAAACAACAACAACAAAAAAATGATTCCCAGCATGGAAGCCTGCTGGTGTGGTGTGCCATGTCTCCTCGGGGAGCCCGGCTGTTGCATATAGAGAGGCTTTCTCTGAAAGCACACGGGCCCTCTTCACTCTGTGTTGACTTAGTAAATTACTTGGGATGTCAGGGCCCAACCACAGCTTATCCTCTGAGAGAGGGGGGTGGGGTGGGGCACGGGTGCGGGAGGTGTGGGGGCTGGGGGAGCGAGGGAGGGAAATCATTGTAGAGGGCTAAG
>NW_024582457.1:777759-837781 GCF_018398535.1 Haplochromis burtoni
TGTTTTTTTTTGTGTTTTTTTTTTTAAGGGGGGGGGTGCAGCGTGGCTGTGAGAAAACAAGTGAGTGTGAGAGCGAGGGAGGGAAATCATTGTAGAGGGCTAAGGTGCAGGTAGGAGCCAAAGTGTGCATTTACGAAGAAGAGGCCCGACTCAAGAGTGAAAAAAACAACAACAAAACAAACAAAACAGTAATCATGAAATCATTTTTGCACTTTATCTACAGCAGTACAGACAGAGTATTAAACTTGTGCACATAAAAGAATATTTGAGCAGCTATAATGGAAAAAGCATGCTCAATTTCAGAATAAAAGCTGATTTTTGGATGATAGCTATTACACAAAATCTCTTTTATGTCGTGTTTGAAGGTGCACAAAACAATCGGATCTTTTTCCCTAAGATATGCATGCTGGTACTCTGCAATCATGACATCCTTACATTCACAAAACTTGTGCTATGTTTGCAGAAAAAGGCACCACACGTTGTTTTCTGTCTCGTAATGGATCATTTTCAGAGTGCTGTGCTTCTTGTGCAGCCATCCAGGTGCTTGCAGGAGGTCAGTCAAAGAGACTCCTGCAGGACAAACTGCTGTATATGTTTTGTACGCTGGGCCCTTGGAACTGTCTGCAGTCTGCGCTCAGGTGAGAGGACTGCACACCTGTGGCAACTCTATCCTGTTTGCTTTGACACCTCGTATGCCGTCTCCTTCAACAACATATCTGTCATGCCCACACCCTCCCACACCAAACACCACACACACATACACATACCACTTTTTTTATGGTATATGCAGTTAACTTGAAATGGACCAATTATGTCCCATCGCTGATTATTTTCTTGTCAGTTTTGGCAGAAAAATTATTAAAAAACAAATTAATTCCAAATATTTTACCTCAAGCAAACTGTGTGGCAACCTCTTTCTGTGACAGTAGAATTTCTTTTCTCGCAGCTTAGCGTGCTTTTCTGCATAAAATGTGTTGAATTATGGGCTAAAACGGGCTTTCTGTTTGATGATGGCCTGCTTCCATCAACACTTGAACTGAGTCCTATGATCTGTTCTCTTACACTTCACTGGCTTCTTACATTTTTTTCCCTCTTTTTCCTAATTTTTTTCTTCAGAATCACATTTTCTCCTTCATCTGTCCGCAGATCACGCTAAGCCTTTGATAGAGATGGCAGTAGAGGGGGCATGGGAGCGACGGGGGTGGAGGTTGATGTGCGATTGTGGGTCGGGGTGTCAGTGGCTCCCCCAGGACCTACTATGAAAGGATGTGTCTGAATCCAGGGCCAAGTGAAGACAAAAAAAAAAAATGCTCTCAAAGAATAAAGAAGGGCTTTGTGTGTAACCATCTAGCCGTGATCGTGCTACAATCAGCGTTTCTAATTTGTCATAACATGTTTTGCCATTTGTTGACATCCGTCATCCACCCTTACAGAGAAGTTTCCACACTTGGATGCACGCTATTTGGATTACAATAAAATGTGGAAAATGTTCTTCAGAATTAAGTTTGTGTGGTAATTTAACCTCGATGTCACGTGTTTATCCCTTCAAATACAATACAAAAAGTGTGAAAATGTGTGAAGATGGAAAAAGGTGGAAAAAGTTGATTGCCTCACGGTGTAAGGTGCAATAAATCTATTTTTCTTTGTCCATTTTATGTAAATGTGCTGTAGATATATGCATACATATTAACTGAGCCCCCAAAAAGTAGTGAAAGGTCCGAACAGTTTAATGTAACAGGTCCGGTATTTTCATTTAGTGCTTTCTAAAGTGGTTTTTAAAATAAATGTTCTTGTAGTGATGGATGTGTGCAGGGATCTGAATCAATTGCAGCCATCTGGTCTTTTTTTTTTGAAGAGTCCCATTCTCAGGCCTGCAGATCTGAAGCGAAGCGCTAGAATGTCTTCTCTGATATAGACATTCAAAACTAACACCATAACAGCAGCCCTCTGACACTGGACATTCACATAACGTGACTTCTAAGTTTTCCAGCGGCTAGAAGGAAGGGAGGGCAGCAACAAGAGCCTCTTTCAGAGGCATTTCACCGTTGATTACAGCGGCTGACTGCTCCCCGCGTTTGAACAATGCGACCACGAGGCCTTCGTGATTTGTAGCTTTGCTGGATTCGGCACTTTTGATAAATCATTGAATCACCTTTTGGGGAAAAAATTGAGGTAGAAAGATTAAACCAGCATGAGAACCATATGGAGACACGGGGAGGAAAACAGGGTGCACAGAAAGAGATATGCTCAGTATGTCACTCATAAATATTAAATTCGCGATTTATATTCTTGTATAAATTAACTTTTGTCCAAATTTATGAAGCAGTCTCTCAAAAGGCAGCTTTGTGCTTCAGTTACAAATACAGAGTTAGTCATAGCATGCAGGATTAATGAGGGAAATGATCACGAGACATGTTTACCGTTGGCCTGTCGAGTTGCTTTCCTGTTGCCTCTGGCTTGTTTGTGAGTCGTGTGATTTAGGACTCTATTAATCTACCTCTATGTTGTTCTTGATGTTTGCATCGAGTGACTGGCGGAGGGTTTATGTGAGGTGTACCTCCTTCGTCCTGGACTTGCTTAAAGCTAGAGCTCAGACAGGGAAAGTACAAAGCCTTGCCTGGTGGTCTGCACATATGCCTAGATGATCTGCCCAAAACAGCCTGGATGGTGGTGTGGCAAAGACACACCTGCTTTGTCAACACCATCTTCCTCACTACTGCGGCCAACTGAAAATCCATCCTGTATAATTGCAAAGACTGTAAGGCACCATAGATTTGAAGCAGATTTGATAGGAGAATACTGAATACTTAATCTGAACACTTAAATGGAGTTTGAGCCATGTGTGTAGATCCTTTGTTTCCTGCTGTTTGCTATTTACAAGCGAAGGTTTAAAGTTATTAGATTAGCATTTAGGTATTGATTTATTGCGGGAAATTTGAGAGTTGTGTTACAAAAAGCAGTTTAGGTTATTGTTTAAGATGTTGCAAATTATGTAATTAACCAAAAAAAAAAAAGACTAAAGCTATCATTTAAAGCCATGTGAAAAAAAAGTTTTCACAGGACCTTCATGGAGTTCTGTAAAAAACTAAATACTCCCCATGATTTAGTAGCTCGTAGAACCACCTTTAGCAGCATCAACCTGAATCATTTTACTGTCACTTTATTATCTCCCACAGCACTCGCCTCAAGGTCCTTAAAAGTGCTTACTTTAGTTCTTTGAGGTTTGCAGGCATTCATTTATGCACAGCTGTTTTAAGGTCCGACCAATGTTGTCAGACAGATGTCGTTACATTTGACTCTAGAGTACTTTGGTATATAGAGGAGTTGACTGTGAAGTGCCCAGGTCCTGCGGCCCTTCATGCTTGAGAGTTAGTGTGCAGTGGTGGGTGCTGATGTGTTTTGTTTGGGTGGCACTGTGCATTATGGTCAAACATCTCCACTTTGTTCTCAAATGCCAAAAGAACATTCAATTCAATTCAGTTTTACTTACAAAGCTCAAATCACAACTCCCTTTGAGCAAGCACTTGGCGACAGTGGGAAGGAAAAACTGCCCTTTAACAGGAGGAAATCTCCACCTCCAGCAGAACCAGGCTTAGGGAGGGGCAGCCATCTGCTGCGACCGGTTGGGGGTGATGGGAGGAAGTCAGGACAAAAGACACGCTGTGTAAGAGATCCAGAGATTAATAATAATAACTAATGATTAATGCAAAGTGGTGTATAAACAGAGTGAAAAGAGATGAGTGGGAAGGAAATGTTCAGTGTATCATGGGAAGCTCACAGCAGCCTAAGCTTAATGCAGCATAACTAAGGGAGGATTAAAGGTCACCTGATCCAGCCCTAACTATAGGCTCTATCAAAAAGTAAAGTTTGAAGCTTAATCTTAAAAGTAGAGAGGGTGTCCGTCTCCTGAATCCAAACTGGGAGCTGGTTCCACAGATGTGGGATCTGAAAGCTGAAGGCTCTGCCTCCCATTGTACTTTGAAATATCCTGGGAAGCACAAGTTAGCTTGCAGTCTGAGAGTGAAGTGCTCTCTTGGGGTGATATGGTACTATGACATTTTTATGATACGATGGAGAGTGATGATGAGGAGAAAGATTTCAAATTTAGTTCTGGATTTAACAGTATGGGGGAAAACATGGTCTCTCTTTCTAGTCCCTTACTGGATTACTGATTACTGGATCAGCTGAAGGCTTATCAGGGAGTTTTTAGGACAGCCTGATAATAATGAATTACAGTATAAGTAATAAATAGCATCACTCTGAGAAGTCCTCTCCAGAAGTCTTGTGGCGTTCAGATGCAGCTTTGCAAACCTAGGTTGTTCTGCCATGCTCTGTGTTATGGCAAAGAGGCTTTCTCATGGCAACCCTTCCAAACAACCCATCCTTATTCAGTCTTTTTCTCACTGTACTGTCATGAACTTTAACATTTAACGTTCTAATTGAGGCCTGTAGAGTCTGAAATGTAGCTCTGGGGTTTTTGCAATTTCTCTAAGCATTACACAGTCTGACCTGGGGGTGAATTTTCTGGGACATCCACTCCTGGGAAGATTGTGACATTGTGTTAACACACACAAGAATGTCTCAGACTAGCAAACTGCCAAAACTTCTACCAAGAGTAAAATGATGAAAGATGAAATTGGCACACTCATCCAACACTGACACTGAAGCGTGCAACCCTATTAAAAAAACACCGTACCTACAGTGCAAGTACCTTGAAGAGCAGTTGTGAATATTTTTACTTTATAATTTACTGCTTTACTTAAATGGAAGTACAAATCTTTTAGACAGATCCCTTGTTTTTTATTTATTTATTTTTTCCTTAGCAACAAACAAACCAGAAGTCTGTGATGTTCATCCAACAGAGTGATCCTGGTTTATCACCTTTGACCTCAAAGCCTCACCACCTGAGTGTTGCCGTGCCCCCTCCACACACCAACGTTCACCTGATGTTGGGACAGACAACCTGGTTCTCGAAACAGGGGAGGCATGACAGGGCAGGTCACCGGAGAGAGCGCAAAACAAAGAGTCAGATTTCACAGACCCTCTATCAATCAAACATCTTAGAAGCACAGTCCCACTACCTTCAGGAATCCCACTGGCTTCAAAGGGAAATGTGTGAGGGATTTTTTTTCCTCACTTCTGAACACAGGATTGTTGTAGATCAGCGGCAGTGTTTATTGTCCTTTGTTGTAACATCCTCGGGCACAACCTTAGGATGTCACTAAAACCCTTTTGTGTTTACCCATATGGTAATAATACAACGCTGAAAAAATACAGCAAAAAAAAAAAATCCTTTGTTTCCCATATTTGCAAAGTAATACTCAACGCTGCACAGCAAGCAGGGGCAAGATCTCGTACATTCCCAAACACAAATTAAGGCATGACAAATGAATTCACTTACGCTGTTGTGTGTGTTGCTAAATGCCAAGTCTGCTTTGTATACAGCTCGACGAAATGACTGGACTGAGACAAATGGGCATTGTTTTGGTGTGAAAAGCAGCCGAGACGTTTGTGCTGCTTTTCTAGATTTGCCACAGACTCAACTAAATCAGCTCAGGAAGGTGACTATAAGCATTGTTTGCAAAGTGTGTCAACCTCTGCCTCTATCTATTGTTTTTAGCAGTTTCTTTAAATGGTTATTGATCGGCACAGATGCCTGTTTTCAGGTGCTCTATAGGCTGATGTGGTTAGGCATGGATGTTTGCTTTGCTCCTTACCACCTTAGGCACTCTGTTTCCTTCGCGCATCTACCCACCTCCTGCCTTGATTTGGCTGTGCACCTGTCTGGTGGAGGCAGCTGTGGGTGGGCGGGCCTTAGCTGTCAGTGGAACATTCCAGAGGAGAAGTCACCCCGTTAATCCCTTGGGTTTAGGCCAGACAGCTCCCCACCTCCTTCCCTCCCACCTTCATTACCTCCAGTACCCTCGGTTGCCTCCCTCTCTCTATCTCGTTGTACTTTGCACGCGGTTCCCACTCTCAGCCCTGGTCAGGCTCAAATGGAATACTGCTATGTCAAAGTTGGACACTGAGAATGAGATTAAAGGACAAGTAACCCCCCTCCGCATGCACACCAACCCTCCAGCTCCCAGGCCCAGAGGTTTTAATCCCCCCAAATATTCAAGAATGGAAGAAAAAATCATGTCCAAATCTGTAGGCTTATTTTTGGGAAGGAAAAACATTAACAGACACAAAACTTATAGTGTCCATTTTAAGTTTATATGCAATAAAACTGTGACATTATCAGTCTTGAATCAATAATTGTTGTCATGAACACACGTTTTTAGAAATCTGCTGTCCATTCCCTCTGTTCTCCGAATGTGTGCCCGTGTGTGTAATTAGTGGGTGTGTGTAGGTGCGAAGACCATGTGTATAACTCTGTCTATTGGAATTTAAAACAAGAATCTCTTTATCTCCCTGTGAAATTCTGATGTCAGGCCAGATCCCGAACTTGGCAGCCGCTCCATTCAGCTGGAACACATAAATGAGAAAAGTATCACAATTCACCCTAAAAGCACAGAAGATGACGCTCCCTTCAAGTTTTCCTTCGACTCTGCCGGCGCTCTATCTATTGCAGAACATTTTATCTCGCTCAGTCGGCTGTGCGGAAGGGGTGACTAATGCCGTGTGTGTCCGTGTCCAGCAAGGAAGGCTGAACTAGTTCTGGACAACAGCAACACTTGTGTTTTGGTGCAGGAAGTTTATAGACTACAGATGACTGATTGAAGCAGACAATTGAAGCAAACAGGGCCATATTAAATGTTTTGAAAACAAGTCTGATATACATGATATACATACATATACATACAGTGCATGTGGAAAGTATTCTCAGCACTTCACTTGTTCCACATTTTGTCAAGTTACAGCCGTATTCCATAATGGATTAAATTAATTTTTCACCTCAAAATTCTACAGTTTCTTCAGCATTGAAGGTCCCAATGAGCACAGTGACCTCCATCATCTGTAAATGGAAGATGTTTGAAACCACCAATAAGGCCTGTATGGTAGAGTGGCCAGACAGAAGCCATGCCTCAGTAAAAGTCACATGACAGCCTGCTTGGAGTTTGCCAAAAGGTACCTGAAGAACTCTTGGACCACGAGAAACAAAATTCTCTGGTATGATAAAACAAATATTGAACTCTCCAGCCTAAATGCCAAGCATCATGTCTGGAGGAAACCAGGCACTGCTCATCACCTGGCCAATACCATCCCTACAGAGAAGCAGCATGGTGGCAGCATCATGCTGTGGGGATGTTTCAGTAGGAACTGGAAGACTAGTCAGGGTCAAGGGAAAGATTAATGCAGATGAAAGATGAATGTACTGAGACATCCTTGATGATAACCTGCAGTCTGGACCTCAAAGGTTCATCTTCAAACAGGGCAACGACCCTAAACACACACCTAAAATAACAAAGGAGTGGCTTCAGGGCCACTCTGTGAATGTGCTTGAGTGGCCCAGCCAGAGCCCAGTGTTGAACCTGGCTGAACATCTCTGCTAATAAGTCTGAAAATGCCTGCGCACCCACACTCCCCATTCAACCTGATGGCACTTGAGAAAGTCTGCAAAGAAGAATGGGAGAAGCTGCCCAAAAATAGGTCTGCCAAGCTTATAGTGTCATACTCAGATAATTTGAGGCTGGTGCTGCCAAGGGTACTTCAACAAGGTATTGACCAAAGGCTGTGGATACTTATGTAGATCTTATATATGATTTATTTTGAATAGATTTAAAGCATTATGGGATATCGTGTGTAGATTTTTGAGATGAAAAATTAATTTAATTTGTTGGACTGAGGCTGTGACATGACTCAATGTGGAACAAGTGAAGCGCTGTGAATACTTTCCAGATGCACATTATGACAGAAAGCTGTATGAATAGGAAATAGATTGTCTGTCTTTGTATGAAGGAGAAAGAAAATCTACTTACCACTATTTTCCTATTTTATTTATTTAGCATTAGCATGTATTTGTCTCCCAAATGCACTCATACACTCTATGGACTCACCCTGCCTAAGCTCACTTTAGGCTCCAATAAAAACAGTACACACAATTTATGCTTACTTGAACAAAGTAATCCCATTTAAATTGTATAATGAAAGCAAACAACCACTAAGAAAGTTGCACTAATTAAGCCACTGTAGCAAAAAGAATTATTCAGAGGGGAGGTAAAGTATGAAAAGGCCCCTTGTGTGAATTCACCTAGTCCTTTATGCTGCTTATTTTTCGTTTGCACCCCATCCATTAAAAAGTCACACCTCCTCTAGCAATTCATTTTCTTGAGTGTAATGTCAGACCGTGCTCTGCCATACTGGCTGGACTGCTGGGGAAGCAGTAAGAGAGAGGCTCCCAGGGTGCACGCTGTCCTCATGCTATTTACCCACAGACCAGAACCCCCTCTGAAGGCCAGGGGGAAGCCATGGCTGGGCCAGAGGCTATTAAAGCCCTGATGGCTTTTGACAGTAATTTCTTCATGAGTCCACAGCCCGCAGGGCCTGCCAGCAGTAAGATCGGGTGCCTCCTCTTGCCCATTAAAGCACACAAACTGTGCCCACAAATCACGCTCAATGGTATCTCTGTGCTCAGGGAGTGTGTTTGCACATATGCGAAAGAGAGAAGTGAGGAAGCACGACTAAGGAGAAGAGGAGGGGGGAACTGTGAGAAGGTCCTGGTAACTGGGCCAAAAGGTTTGGATGCCTTTCTTCAACTACTCCATCAGGCAAAAGTCCAAGCCATCAGGGAAACATATTCGGAAAACCACACCTTGACGTGAAGCCAAATCATAAACTGTGTTTACATGCATTTGAGCCCAGGGGAGTAGAAACTACACAACAAAGCTCTAGCATTGTGTTGGTTATGGGACGGAGCTTCGGTAGCAGACATCTGGCTTGCTATAGGTTGATGCATTTGCTGGTACACCTGCAACTAGTATGGTGACCTTAACAGATTGTATGGTTGTTTGAGAAAAGCAAATGTTTTCGTGGGCATGGTGCTAACATCACCTTCAGGTTGACAAACCAGGAACATGGTTGGAAATTTAGAATCAGCAGACTGTATTTTAGTACATAGAGCATCACAGATGGCTGGAGCTAATCAAAAGGCGGTTTTTAAAAATATATAGACAGGCTTGGTTGGATACTTTGTTTCTGGGAAACAGAAATCTAAATATCCTTACTACTTTAGGCCTGTTGCTTCAGATATAACTTTTCCTTTGCTGTGGATGGAGAGGGGACTTAAAAAGGCCGTAGGTTATCTATAGCTAATCCACCATCGGTTATAATCTCTCCTCTGGTTCCCCTGTGGTGTTAAAACCAGACCATTGGGTCGGATTATATCAAAGAAAGGAGAGCAATGTGCTAATCATAAATTAGAGGATAAGCCTGAGTGAGCAGGTCAGCCTGAGGTCAGCCGCTGAGCCCTATAGAGGATTGTATGTGTGAAAAGCCACAGCTTACCACTTAGCCTCAACATAATAAATAATCAGGCAGGAACAATGTACAGTAGTGTAAAGTGTCACGGCTGCTCTGAGCTGAGAGCTGTTTCTTAACAAAGAATCTATTGAAACTTTATTTTGACTCTTTGGGTTTACATTTAACTATACCATAATCAACCGCGTGCACACAAACAGAAGCTCATATAATGCCCTTCTAATGGGCACTCATACTGTACAGAGCTGAGAATAGTCTATTTATCTGTCTTCAGTCAATATGACAAAACTGTAAAACAGTACCATCTATTTTTTAAATTCTCCAACGTTGCCTTAGGGGAATTGGAAAACTGTCTTTAAATGGGATGATACACGACCTCTGCTATGTATGACTAATACTTGGCTCTTAAACACTGTGTCAACAAGGTGTTTTATTAAAGACACAGCAAGAAAAGACAAAATGGCAAAGACATTACAAGATTTATATAACGAGGGAAAATACAGAAGACTAATTGGATCCAAAGAAAGTCGCTGACCTGATTCCTCCTCTTTGACACATTAAGCAGACACAAGGAGCAAAATATATAAAAGAGTTCTTTATTTCTAGTAATCATGAATATATGCGAACATGTAGAATGTTGTTTATGATGCATCTTCCAAACATTCTTGCAAACTGCTTTACAAAGTACAGGAAAAGATGAAATAGGTCAGTACGTGAGAGATGGAAAGGTTATTGTAGCTGTGTAGGAAACGATCAGTATAAACACCTCGATATCATTAATACAAGAAGAAAAGTAAACTGGGGAGAAATGGGCACAAAAATGTAACATCAAACATGAAAACTTAGACAACTTTCAAAAGTACACTTTTTAGACACAAAAGGACACATACATTGTATGTGTTAAATATTTTTTGTTTTGTCAGGACATAAAAAGCTAACTACATAATTCACAGATTCAGCAGTCTGTTTAAATACCTCATTTCTACAAAGTGAATTTACATTTTTTTTTTTTAAAGTACAAAGTGCAAATACTATGGTTTCCATTTGCCGATTGGTGAGGGCGGATTCTCCAGATGAGAGGGGAAATCACTGTTGTAGGGCTTAGCCTTGCTTCTTTGAGGGATTCTAGGAAGAGGAAATTGAAGTTACTTCATTTTAATGTGCCCCTTTTTCAGAAATACACATTTTAAGGTCTGCTTCAGTCAACACTACCGGAGACAATAACATTTCAGTTAGGCTGGAAATATGCAATGAAGGAAGAGTGTACTTACTAGTTTACTGGTTAAGCCTTCTCCTGGTATGGACCCTTTAGGATAAAAGAAACGTGACATGAATTTGAAGTATTATGGAGAAACTTTTGCAGAGTATAATTGTGCTGTGTAATTAAGCACTGCTGTTAGTGGATTCTGTTATTTGCAAGTACTGTAGCTAGGTGCTAGCTGGCTAATTATCACTTAAATGTTTTTAGTTGGTTAAAAACTATTGTTTTCCAGCTGACTCTGGTACAGCGTGCTGTAAAACATTATATTATGCCATTCAAGTGCTAATTAGACAACTTAGCTTACTCTTTTCAGGGGTGGGCAACTCCAGGCCTCGAGGGCCGGTGTCCTGCATGTTTTAGATATCACTCTGGGTCAGCACACCTGAATCACATGATTAGTTCATTACCAAGCCTCTGGAGAACTTCAGGACATGTTGAAGAGGTCATTTAGCCATTTGAATCAGCTGCGTTGGATCAATGACATATCTAAAACCTGCAGGCCCTCGAGGCTTTATGTAATCACTTGGCGTAGGTCACATGTTGCTGTTGGATTTTTGTTTTTGAAATGTGATTATAACTGCCCTTTGTGCATCACTTTGTCATATGGATGAACCCAAAATCTTTCTGGTGCCTCGTTGCCCCATTACTGGGCAATAACGTTTGGAGGAGAGGTTTAAAAAAAATTCAGGGTGATTAGTTTACATTCATCTAACCTTCTTCCTTGGTCACCCCAAGGCAGCCCATGAGCTCCTGCAGAGACAGTGCTTTGTCATTGCTGATGTCGCAGTACTCCACGAACTTCTTAACACACTTCTTTGGCTTGGACTTCTTGCGCAGGAAGCGTTTGAAAGGTTTGATCTCCTTCTTTCCAATGTCCCCACTGGAGTTTTTGTCCAGCTGACTGAAATACCAGTGGACAACCCTCTCCTCCAGGGTGTGACTGGGGTCTGGCTCAGCCACCCTAAAGGTCAGGTACAAATCAGATTATCAGCCAGTAATCACATCTCTCTTTATGCAGCAACTAAAAAACAACTCAGTGAAATGCAGTCGCTCGCTTTCAGAGGGGAAAAAAAGCTTTTCCCACTTTTCAGTGCACTCAAAATTGGTGAGTGGCATACATTTATGTGTTTGTGGTGAATGATTGAACCCACTGATCCATAACTAACCATAGCATGAATATACACACTTTGAAATGTCATACCTTCCCGCAGATGCTGGATCTGTGACAGCGTGCACCATGTCTGTCGACAGCGCGTCAAGAACACTTGTCAGGAACTCTGTTTTCTTAGCCCCGGGACAGCCTGGAAAATCAACCACAGATACATCGATGTGTGAAAGCAGGAATTATGCCCTTGCATGAAAGCGAGTGTGCAAACAAAGAGATTCTCTTGCAAAAAAAGCTTTGCAGCAATGTTAAATGCTCTCATCATAGGTGGCCCAATAAATGTCTGGGGAGGGATGTCATGTAACAGCCGGCGTAGTTTTAATGTAGACGTCACATAAAAAGAGAAAAGAAACCCAGGACACTCGCAGTTGCTCCAATAAAGAATCAGAGCTCCCCTCCTGTGGAGGAGTGGAAGAAACCTGCCAATCATTGTGCAGTGTTTTAACTTTCCACAGGTATAGGCATACCTGTTACTATTAACAAGATTTTACTAATTACTGAGGTGTTTGCTTTAAAGATATCCAAGCAGAGAGCAACAGACAAAATTTAGAACGCGATGTTCAACGTGTGGCGGGGTTACTCTATAAATGACTGACAGAGAATGGCAATATAATCAGACCATGAACCTATAGGGTGAAATGTGTCATTATCCACCCAGGAAAAACTAACAGTAAAGCATTATTGCATGCAGACTGATGGGAAAAAATTAAAATGAAGAACAACACTGGGTGAATGACCCTAATGACAGTAATTGTCTGTGAGCCCATTTTAAGGGTGAGGAGACCAAAGTTATTCCTTTAGAGCTGAAGGCTACAGAGACCTGAGGGATTCCAGCTCTTTTCTCCTTTCTCACAATCTTGTTTCCCTGCGCCGTTGGAGAAGAAGAAATTGTCCATAGTTTTCTGCTTTTTTTTATGGCCCAGGCCTGCGGGGCCCGATTCTCCTGTGTTGGAGATAATAGCATGCTTTGCGTCTCTAACAGGTGGCGACCAGCATCGGCATAAACATCCAGCCTCTGCTCCACCTTTCAGGGCTTTAGCAGCTTGTACCGAGACCACGGTTTTAAAAAGTCACATCCAAACTCTTCCGCGGTCTCCTTTACACGTTAAACAGACTTGTACTTAACTTTTAGTAGGCCCTCCCTGGCTCTTGCCCAGTAAAATATCTGACCCACCTGATAATAGCCAAAATGGTGCCTTGTGGACCTTCTTGTGGTAAATTAGTCTAGACAGTCAAATAATTGCACCCTCAGAAGGCAAAGTGGTTTTTTTTATCTGGCTTCTAAATGAAGAGAGGTTCGTGGGATGCAGTGAGACTTGTTTGAGGCTCAGTGTTTTTCATGGAGAGCACCGGCGCTCTCTGTAATGCTGCAGGAATCTTAGCACGTCTGCAATTCATTCAGGGAGGGAAGCCATCATGTAATGTTTCAGTCGTTTCCTCTTAGCAGCAGTGCTTTCACTGTGGGGGTGGGACAGATCGGCTTCTGTATGTCTGGACACTGTTTAGCTGAAGGGAAGGACACGAATGTGCCTGCTGTCATTTGAGGGAAATTGTGTCTGGCCATTTTCCGTCCATTTCAAGGCTGCAACAGTACACGGCTGCTGTCTTATTCCATAATAATTATAATTATGTAATACCAAAGTTTGACAGCTGCAGGACAGAATCAGGTTGAGAAAGCCTTCATGATTTCAATGTTTTTTCTTTTTGAAACGTAAAGAGCTGCACCACCATTCACAAGCCTCCATATATCTGCGGCCTGTAAAAAGTTGGCGTGTAAGTGCGTGTTTACATGTGTGTGCCTGTGCGTTACTGTCAGTAAGGAGCAGTGTTTTTGTACGGAGCCACATGGGGCTGAGCCCTGTCAGCACTCGCGGCCGCAGCTCCCAGCGCCTGCCCCAGTGCTGTCCCATGAGCCTGCTGCGGGGATAGAGTTAGCCAAATACTCAGCTTTACTTTCCTGGCTCTTCCTGGGCAAGTTGCTCCTTTCTCAAGTCTCGCCCCATAAACCTCTCAACACCAGCTCTTCAACAGCAAATGGGTTGCAGCAATGTGAAGGCAACGTTTATAATTATACCTGGATCATACAGTAACACGGTTTACAGCCATTGACGCAATTGCTCATAAAGAAAACAAGATGCTACGTTTTTTTTCTTCTTCTTCTTCTTCTTTTTTTTTTTTTACTGCATGAGCATACTGACTGATCAGGTGCAGATTTTTTTGACAGGTTTAAAATTCGGTCTGTGCAACTTAACACATGCAGAGACATAATGTTTCAGTCTTAGAGTCTTTCTCACGGGATAGCGTCGCTGCTTTTTCTTCTTCTTTTTTTACCCCCATTGCCACCGCATACTTTCTGCAAAGCAAAAGATGAATAGCATTTGGTGGTCTACCAACCATTTATGTCTGTCTATGTCCCTCTGTTTTATATTAACTGTACAAGAATCATTGATGCTTGAGCAGAGACAGAGTGCTGCTCTCCTGCTAAACGCAGCACCTGCGAGCAGAGAGCTCAGCTCTGGCCTGGCGCACTCTTACATAAACAGTTGTGGAGAGGACTGGAACAGTGGTGGCTCTGTTCACATGCTGCTGGACTATTAACATGTTTACTAAACCACCAAAAAAAAATTGCAAATTAGCCAAGCACCATTCATCTTTAAACTATGATTTGGTTGTAGGCAGCGGTTGAACGCTGTATCTCTACTTCACCTATCTTTGGCTTAATGAGAGGTACAAGTTGTGCAGTTACGTGATGAGTAAAAAAAGCGAGTGCAGCCGAATGAAAGCTGGCGCATCTTTAAAAATGGTTTAGTCATCTCAGTGTGGTTTTGAATGTGAGTTTCATCACAGAGCAAGAAGATCATTTTAAGATCCACGTGCATACAACAACTTTAACTACAACTTGACTTATTTTTAATGTAATATCTCCCTTGCTTTAGGAAAACTGGACATGAGACAGTTTTCCAAATTTTACTAACCATGGCAGAAGTCTCCTTGAAAAGAGTCCTGCAGCTGCATTTTCCTTCCAAAGTGACACATGTAAGTCAGATACTTTTGGCAGGTTACCGAGACCTGATTCTGTTTAGTGTCTCCAGCAGAAAGTTGTTAGTTCAAGTCCTACTTCCAGCATGAAGAGAAAGTGAAGCAGCACCAAATCATGTTTTAACTTTGTCTACATATAGCAATAAATTAGCCAAATGTTTTAGCCAGCGGAACATGAATTAATAACTTTTTTTGTGCGCATGTGTGTGCTTGTGTGTAAAAACAGTGAATGATAGGATAATGTAACACATTAGCTAATTTAACTCTGAAAAACATTGTAAAAACCCCTCAGTGGTTAGGCCCAGTAATGTATTGGCAATTAGTTCGTTTTCTAAATATGCCTAAAAATAATGAAATATGCAGTAATTTAATTAATATTTAGCCCTATATGTTTGTAAGTAACATTCACATACTATATGCACCCAGCACCAGCAGAGTTTCACCTGTAACTAAGTCCGCTACATGACCTCCACCCCCAAAGTGATCTTCTGCCCTCAATATAGTTATCTACACTGTTATCAATCCCATGATCACCACCTATCTCTGGCATCCAATTATCCATTATCACTCACCTCCCTGCTGTTTCACCTCTTTGCTTTCATCCCACTATGCTCCAGCTTCCATGTCACTCGAAGATGAATTCTCCCCCAATCTGTCCCTATCTCCCTGCTTATTGACCAACGAAGGGTAGGGTCTGGCAATCCTCAACTCTTTAACAAGCGTTTCCTTGACCAACAGCACTAATGATGGTTTTACACACACGCATAGTTGCACTGTTATCACAACCTTGGAAACGAGGCAGCAGTTAGAGGAAGGCTGCAGAGGAACACCCCCGTGTGGTCCGGACACAAAGAAAAAACAGAGACCGAGTCCAGTTTTGAAAAACTTACCTTGGAGATGTCTGCTTTTATAATGGTCCTTAGGTTTAGCTGGGTGGGCCCTAGCATTGCCATCACATTTTGGCTGTTCATACCTGTGACAGAAAATGCACCATGTAAAAAATAAATAAATACAAAATCTGTTCAATCGAGGGAAATGGGTGAAAGGGACTGTCAATAACAGTGAAACTATCTTTACTGTAAAGTCAGAGAGGACTCCCATGCTTTCCAATTACCCATTGCAGTTAAATCTTAGGGATAGAAATAACTGTTTTGTGGCAAATCCAGGGGCTGTGAAACACATCCAATAAGAGGGGAAGGATTTGGAGCTGGTATGAGGATAGAAATGGGAAGGGAGATAGAAGTGTGGGAGACAGGGAGCGTGGGACACAAGGAAGCTTTCACAGTCTCCGTCGCAGAGCCCAGATTGCTGCTGTGCAAGTGGGCCAAAAGCTGGCCTGGGACAATAAAGAAAATCCATGCTTCCATATGCGTGCTAATGTGCTGTCTGGCACTCTGCCTGGAGCCTTGTTAATTTGATACCCAGCCATGCTGCTCAATAAGAGTGTACCAGTTCTCCAGTCTGCCAGGCTCACTGACCTATGACCTGCCACTCACCAGACCACCGAGACACTCTGCGCCATCAGCAATGGAGATGTCCATGTGTGTTCTTAGATGTGCAATCTCACAAGTCTGACATTTATGCAGTTTTACAAATCCCTGATAGAAAACCTGTTTTTAATCTCTGAAATTTATTTTTTTTCTAAGAGCTTCTTTTCAGTATTTTCAAAGTTTGCAGGGTTGAAAGCCTGCAGATATTAAGACCTGTTGTAAGATAATTCCTAATCTAGTTTTAGAACATTTAATGCAGAAGATGCTTGCCAAAGGGCAAAATGCAAGGTCATCTAGTTGAGCAGATTCTCTTTCTTGTGACCTCTCTGCTCTGTTAAGCTTGGCTAATGATCACTTACCTGCTTTGTGTAGCAACTTTCTAGTTTGTTTCCCACACAGAACAAGGCAATAAATGCCAAGGATATTTGAAAAGTGTAATTAAGTACCACACATAAAGGTGCAAATATCTGTATACCACGTTGTTTTTTTTGTAGGTGATATTTTGCCCACCTTGTAGAGGTCCCAGGTATGGGCCGTCCAGTATCCACAAGCACACACCAGCAGTAGCCAGTAGAGGGGTGGCATTGGACAGGCTTGTAAAGTCCTCCTTGGGCACAGTCTGGTACAAATACAGCGTCGTTCTTGTGCTGCCTTGCCTCTTCTTGGGCAGAAAGCTTCTCCTGGTCACATGACGAGGCTGGGAAAGATCAGAGGTTATATAGGAATCAGCAAAGGTATTAGCGTATTGGTCACAAGAACGTAAGCACACATGCATGTGGTCTATAACCTGAGCTTTTGTTTTGATGGTCTGGGTTGTGTGACTTGGCAAACACTCACTCCAGAGAGGCACATTTGATATGAACAAGAGGGTATGTTTGAAGTTTAAATTTGGACTTAGTCCTAACCAGATCTGGCAACCACATTTGGAATTATACAACGTGCATTATGGTTGAATTAATTTCTGTATAAAAGCAAAACGCATGCAGCTGCTCTCTCATTCCATTCTAACCATTGCTGCAAATCCCCGAGGAGCAGGAGGAGGAGGAGGAAGACAAAGGGGTGGAGGACGAGCGCTCGGAGACAGGGTGTGTAGACTGCTATATCAGCCCCCCATGGCACTGTTTACGGACATTAACGGGCTAATGACTAAGCACGGGCTCCCCGTGCCCCAAGTTAAGTAAATATTTGGACACTCAACTGCCCTTTGTGGATGTGTGTGACAGCGAGAGAAACAGACAGGACAAAGGCAGCACAGTGGTCAGTTGGGGCTATGCTGTCAAACACCCACACAGACCGACACATAGCTGCAGGATACTGTAAAGTACCACAGACCTATATGTTTATATGTTCAGAATTCCCCTGAAAAAGTGCACGTTCCTGTCTTTTATCCATACATACAGAAAATGAAGTGGCTTGATGGGATTTTACTGAGCCTCACCAGGATCTAATCAGACTCTTTTTTTCCTGCACAGCAGCCGCATTAAACAGAGGAATGGAAGGAGAGCTCTTCTGGCCATGAGGGATTTTTATCTCTTCCTCTTTTCGGTGCTTGCCTCAAGGCTCGCAGGCTTCTGCAGGATTATGGATATCCCTTTTCTTTGTTTATTTTCATTAGAGATCTTTACCCACACAAAAGAGACCAAATGAAATGCCTCCCCACTTTCTCAACCAACTTTCTTCGCTCCAGTTGTTCCGTATGGGCTCTCTTTGTTGGAGCGGGTGGGGGTTTTTTTTCACCCCAATACCCCAAAGAGCATGTGGTAATCAAAACCATCAATGCTGCATTTCTCAAGCTTTTTATTGGTTGTAAATTATGATAATGGGATTCACACAGAAATGCACACATGCACAGAAGTTTCTTGTCTCTAGGCCAGCCTAAAATACTATTGTTTGGTACGAAAAACTGCACATTTCCGAGACAACTGAGCTTAACGCGCGTGTTTGTAAAAAGAGAGCAGGATTGACCAAGCCGGCTGACATAAAATCATCTGCCCGTGCCATGTGAGGATATTTACAGGAATGCTGCAATGAGAAGAACCACAGAGAAGCAGATCCTCAAAGCCTGACGCACTCCGACACCAAGATGTATTGGTTTCACAACCCGCCATCTGTCCTTAAAAGACAGGAACAGCCTCAAACCACGATTGCTCACACAAGCTGGAAAAACACAGCGGGCTTTCAGTTGAGGTTTGCAAACACCCGCTCGCCATCATTAAGTAAAAAGCAACCTTTGAAAACTCACATGGTGCTCTGGTTCTATTGTTCTGTCGGCTGCGAACCTGCTCCGTCCACAGAGTGGGGTACTGGGAATTGCTATCTGAAAGAAATCACCAAGGCAGCTTCATTAGCTTCAGTCAAACACATGCTCGTAAATCATCTGAAGCAAACCAAAACTCACAGCCTGTATAATGCACATGAAGGTTATCATATCTCAAACTGCTGCAGTGGATGCGGATAATAAATTGCATATGAAAGCTGTGACCAGAGTTATAGCATCAAAAGATGGGTGGGTAGGCTAGAATCTATTATTTATCAAATGATTGCATTAGCGTGACGCTGTAAAACGCTACTTTGCTCAAAAAATATATAAACTAGTTATAAAAGTGCTCAAATGCAGCAGCTTTCCATTCTTTATCTTTGAAGTAAAACGTGGGAAGCAACTTTTCTACATATATAAGTACCACATCCTCCTGCTACTGCATAGCTGCTGGTTATTTAACTGACAAGTTCAATATTTCTGGCAGATTTCGATAATACTAATTTAATGACTCATTTTCTTATGCTACAGTTGGACTATGCTTTAGAATGAAATATGTTTCACTTGCTACTACTGTATACAATACACGAGGAAAAAATTTTCATCATATCTCATCATTCCAAAACAGTGTTTTACTATAACGTTTTCCACAGTGACCTTTTTGGAGCATGGTGCTGTAACTGACTCGGGCAGGCTCTTCTGCCCATTTAAGGGTTTTTTTCTTTTGAGTCAGTCAGCGGTATGTCAGTAAACACAGGCACAGGACCAAACATTTTTTACTCACAGTCTGACGAATAACAGCTCACCTTCTTCGTGTTCGGGAGGCTGAGGATCGATCACTAGGTCGGTGTCATCTGCATTTAGAATGGAGAATATTTGCAAGGAGACTACAATTACGAGAGTACGCTAGATTAGAGAACACTTGAACTATGTGAGATTTGCACATTGCCCGGTCAAGAAGGATGGAAGCAGAGTTAGAGGGATGAAAAATGACCAAGAGAGGCTGCACGTGTGCTGAAAACTGAAAGATGTGACTTGCAATATGAGAAAAGGAAAGCTAGGAATGTAGTGGTCACATATTCCAATGGTATCACGTCATGCAACGGAGGGAGATCACAGTGCTACAGAGGACAGATTTTGATCAATTATAGTAAATTAAGAGAGAATTAGGACTGATTGTCCCTGATGTTCTTCTTCAATCTTTCATTTCCTGCACTTGGATTGGGAAAGCTGTGCGGAGGTGGTGGCGGCGCAGAAGAGGGTTAAAATGCAGTAGCCAAGTTTCAGATGAACCAATTAACAGCGGGAGAACTGAGTATGTTTGTTTGGTCTCCGTTTGTTTGATTTGTGGTGAGAGACAGCGATGGAGGTTTTGGAGCGCTCCGGGTGAAACCATGGCTGTAGGTGTGGTTAACCTCAGAACTGGTCACTCCTCTTGCTTGAAGTAAAGCCCCATTAATGTGTGAGTCAGAGAATCTCTAATGGTTGGCTCCACAAACAGGGATTAGGCTCAAATACATTTTCTTTAACAATGACTTTCCATGGCAAAGTCAAATACAGTTATGGCAGCCATTCATCTCCTCAAACACGTAAGGTGGATAAAAATACGTAGAGTCTGTGTGCAGTGTAAATAACTGAGGCAGACGTGTTATTACTCTGCTCACTTCAAGGATGGAAATGCCATTTCAAAAAGTGCATTTATGATTTGGATTTATGATAAACCACTAATGGCCTATCTTTACTTTGTGGCCTTTTACATGACTGTAACACCTCTTTAAGCATGTGCCAGGAAACCCCCGTGCTATTTGTGGTCATATGGCATTAGTTTTACTGCTGTTTGTCAGTCGTCAGCTGCATATGATTCCAGCATGTGAATTTGTTAAGTCAAGTAACAGAAATGGCTTTATTGCAAAATGCTAAGTGCACATCTCTTCCTACTTTAAGAAATGCTGCAAAGGCAGCTGTGAAATGGCTTCTTTTTTCTTTATTTTTTTTTACTGATGGGCTTTTGCTGAATCAAAATATTGATGCAATCACTGCTATTTTGAGCGCTGGCACACCACAAACCTACAGTTTATTCTGCTTTTCACCACCCTGTTTATCCAACCAGTTCAGATTGAACCACAACCAACCCCTCCACCTCTTTTCCTCCCTCTTTCCTTCTCCCACAATCCCACCTCCTCTCTCAAATTTTGCATTCCCACTTGATCTATGCGTAATGACTTGGCTGGGTTCAGACAGACGCTATACCCAAGACTGTTTACACAGAGAGAAAGAGAGAGACATAGCAAGAGAGAGGCACAGACATGAATGTCACACTGACAGGAATAACCCATCTGACAAACACAAGTGGATGTGCACACACTTTCTCTCTCTCTCTCATGCAACCATGCACTGTCACATACAATCACATAATGAGTCAATCTGAATGAACCCAAATTGGACTCTTTGTGAGTCAAATCACAGCAGTTAAACAAATTGTCTCTTAAGAGATGAGAAAGCTATACAAATTTTGGAGCGCAGTCACAGGGAAGCTTAGTGGTTCTATATCTGGAAGAGGGAAGATGCTTGATGAGAGACACAGAAAAAGTAGACTTGAGTGTGAACATTTCGCTGTATCTTATGACACTGTGGCTGAAAAAGGAACCAAAATGGAGAGAGGTTAGTGAAGGAGAACTTAAGATAAGTCAGCGGTCCTCCGGTCTTGCTCCTGCTGCTTGCCTGGTAAAGACAACAAGCAAGTTATAGGCACCAAAGCTGCCAGTGGTGTGCAAAGTTTATCACACACTCTTAACTCAAGACTGCTTTTATATCAGCCTTCAGGCAGCTCGAACGTTCATGAATTGACAAAATATTAGTGAGGCAAGCCTAAACAGGCGACCCGTCTTGAACATCTCTGACAAAGATGAAGACAAATAGACAGATACAAAGGAACACACACACACATTCTCAGTGCCAGCGTTGATAGGTACATACATGCACACGAACAAACACAAAAGCAAACATGCATCGCCAAGGAGCCAGCGTGCCTATGAGGGGGAACTTTTCTTGAATTCTCACCTGATTTACCAGGCTCTCTTGTAGTTGTCTTCTCCTGCTTTGATCCTGAAAAGCAAAAGGCTCAAATTAATTAAACATTCACAACCGTGCTGCTGATTTTCCCTTTTTGACAGAGACAACAGATTGGAAATCTTTGGCACGCTTTAAGAATAAAATAGGCTGACACACGGTAACTCTTAACCCCCTACCCACTTTTATTAAAGCCACCTAATTTAAAAGTAACACGCTGCAAGTCAGCTGGAATGTGTTTTATGAAATATTTAGGCTTCATATCAGCTTACCCCCATACCCTAACCCTAACCCTGCCAAATGCAGCAGAAACACTGCTGCTGCAAATATTACTTCTGCAGGCTTCTTACTATTGAGACAGCAACAAACTACAAGGCAGCCCCTTAGATGCAAAGGGATTTGATTTTTTTTAAATTTCACCTTTATTTATACAATGGGAGAGACAGTGTGTCATCTTCAAGACTGACCTGTTTTAAATATGTTAAAACATACACGTCATATAATCAGCTAACTGGAAAAATACAACTAAAACTAAAAAGACAGTAACAATAACACATCATGAACAGGAACGGCCATCCAGTAATCTTTTCTCCTTTGTCCTTAGAATTTGTTTAAATTCCTTGAGTTCAGTTAAACTGCACAGTTTCAAATCCTGTTGCAATTTGCTCCAAGTATAAGGAGCATTGTAAGAAAATGCCTTTTTCCCAAGTTCTGTATGTGGTGAAGGAACAGTGAATGTAATAAAGGCTTGTGAGCGGAGGCTGTAATTACTCTGTTTAGGTGACATACAGGAAGTTAGATACAATGGTGGCAATTCAGTTATTGATTTATAAATGAAAATAGACCAATGTATAGTCTGTGTGTAGACAGTGAAGGTAAGTTAACCAAAGAGTATAGAGTACAATGGTGGGTACAAGTTTTACATCCTGTGATGAATCTCAAGAGGATAAACCACATCCAACATCTGTAAAGAGCTAACAGCAGTGTTCATAGTGTTTGGCAGATGCTACCCTCCAGTGACATTTACATTCCTCGCAGCTGAACTTCGTTTCTCAATTCTGCAGCACAGATTTTCTGCCAGGCTTATTTTTACTAATGCCCCATGCCTTGAGCAACACTCAGTCCTCGTATGGCCCTCGAACCCTCTGGCTGTCAGTCCACTCGCTGACCGCTTTCCCACAGGACTGAATGCTACACCCCCACACAAACATAAAATGCCATTTTATGCTGTGCTGACTTTGATTTATCATCATTGCTACACTGAATTACTGAAACCAAGTGTCATACGTCAAGCATATTACAAAATTAGATGCCAAGAGCTGAGAACTGCAAATCTGAAAAGACTTGGGTTTTACTGACCTTGGCATCGAGGTTTCTTATTGGCCACTGCTGAGCCACTGATTGGCCGGCCATTGGGGGTAACACACCAGCAGTATCCAGTGTAGCTATGGCACTGAACCTGCAATCAAAACAGCATACACACACAGAGTCAGTACAAGCTGCATTTGGAAACCCATCATGTTAGAATCAAATGAAATGAAAGAAGAGTTTTATTTGTGCGGAACAAATGAGAATTTTTAGAAAAATGTTGACTGTTGGTATGGTTGTTAGCTTTGGCTTGTGCAGTAAAGTTAATATAATTCATAGAGTGTTGTTCGTTACCTCGCTGTACGTGCCATCAGGGTTGCAAACAGGCACAAAGACCTGTGGGAAGAGCTTCTTGGCCTGCTGCTCTGTGTACTTCTTCTCTGCTACACATCTGGATGTATCTGAGGAGCATCACAAATCAGCAAAATCACTAGACACGCTATTTTCTTATGGTCCACAACTATGTAAGCAACATACTTAAAAAGTCAGAAGAAGATGTCGAATTTTACAGATGATGAAGAATAGAAGAAACATGCAGGGAGAGAGCAGTGACGGAGGGGGAAACAATTCAAGACATTTCGGAAGCAGCAGATACTTGTGTGGCTGGGAACAGAACCAACACCCCCACTCTTATTAGGACAAGTCAGGCAAGCCTGCACACCGCCTGGTGGTAAAGCCATTACTGAGCGAGACAGCTCATGCTGCTCTTGTAAGAACATTCCAGTCACCCAAGAAAAGGGCTGATGCACGGGGAAAACCTGACCCTTCCTTAATGTCTGAGTCTGCCTCACTCTCCTCTAAAAACCTCGACCGTCTGAGAGGTTCAGCCAAGGTTGTCCCCTCAAACTCAGCAACTTTTCATCCAGGTGTGCCTCCAGTTTTTGCACATCCCTCAAACCAGTCTTCCAAAGCTGCTTTATCTCACCTGGCCAGCAGCAGCAGCTGTACAAATGAGTCTGATGGTAACTCAGTGTAATGCAGTAGCTACTGCAAAGTGCTGGATGGGCTTCAAATCGCACTGAAACAATAATTAATGCCAAGTTTAAAAACATTCACCAGTTTGATGGCAGTCTTGTTGCCAGCATGGCTTCTAGGTAGATTAGCCATGTGAGGTGGGATGTGCACTGCTTTCTCTTACTCTAGTGTGCACCCTTTGTGTGTGTGCGTTTTGCTGACTGGCGAGGAGAGCAGGCAAGATGCTGGATGCTCTGGAGGGAGGAAAACAGTGAATTGAGGAGCTCTAAAGTTAGCTGCAGTGGAAAACCCCAAAACCATCATCCTTCTCCAGGGGGCTCTGACCAAAAAGCTGACTGGAAAAAATGACAGGACACTTGAATCATCCTAGCACAGTGATAGAAAACAAATGTGGTGCCACTCTCACCATCTGCACAATCCCATCTCTGTGCTTTTAGGCAAGGCGAGACCTCCGGTTTATTTCGGGTGCTGTTGCTGTGTCTATACTCCGCCCCCCCCCTATCCAGAAGCAGTAGGGGGGTCCAAACTCTTATAGACCCGATGTTATTGACGCATACAATACGACTTTCATGGACCCTCGTGCCTTTCAGCTTCCTGGCTGGAATCCTCTATTCTGCGTCCCGGCACTGTCCGCCACATCCAGATGTCCGCTTAGAGACGTTGCCATGGAAACCCAGCACGGGCATAAAATTGTGGAATGCTTTTCCATCATATGACACCTCTTTTTAAGCAAACTTTTTTGCTCACATTCCCTGTATTAGAGGTCTAATGTAATGCGGTAAGAATGGGTCATTGTCCCCAGTCTACAGAGCGATGAACTAGCAGTATAGAGTGAGCCTGTGGGGCAGGGGTGAAAGGGTTCGGGGCTGAAGAACTGGGGTGTATGGGTTCTTCTTCCTTCCTTCAACGACTAACAATGAGAGAGTGTGTGAGCTTCCTGACCTCACAGGCTCTCCTTCCCTTTCCCTCTCTTCAACTTATCATATATATAAAGCTTTACATCCAGGATGATGAAATCTTTGTCACGATTTGTCAAGATATTTCTGCAATTTCCATAAATGAGGAAATCACTCATGTAATCAAAATAATTCATGATTTGTCAAATTAATGATGCGTCTCTCATCACACAAATGGTGTGAAATTATAAAACCACGCAGGCAGCAGTAAGCCCCCACTTCTACAGTGTCAAACCCACTTGTCCTCCCACCACTCAAAGAATCAATTATGCTGAAATGAATTTAACCCACGAGTTTCTACTGTGACCCCCCTCTGTGCATTTGAGAGCATCAGGCGGCGATGAAGCGTGACTCATGACCTGACCTTTGCATGGCCCTCGGCTGACCTCCAGCTGGGAGTCGCGGCACTTGGCTCGGAGGTACTCGCAGCGCGATGTGAAGGTCCTGCCATCGGAGGCGCACAGGGGCTTGCGAGGAGCTCCGCTGCATTCCATGTTGCAATCCTTATCCTGATCCACCCGCAGGAACTGCACAAGTGAGAAGGGAGGAGATAAGCAGAGAAATCAGTTGCTAAATGAGCCATTTCTGGGAATAAGTGTACTCTGCACCAAAACATTTTAATCTGCACACCAACAGGTAGGAGTTTTGAGGAATTTAGGAAGGCTGGGAGCTGGCGCTGGTGGAGCAAAATGTATTTTTGTGAAAACAAGCTACAACAGAAAAAAAAATGCCTATTATTAAAAATCAAGCGCAAGAAGACACTGATAATCTGTACAAGACACAGACACAAAGATGGGGCAGTGTTGCTGCAAATCTGCAAAGGTGCAGCTGTGCTTTGTCTTTGTCTAAAGGGCTAAAGAGGACTTGACTAACACTTCCTCTTTTCTTTGTCTGTGCCAACACCTGCACAGGTATTCACCTGGAATCACTGCTAAGGATGTTTTACTCAGCCATGAAAAGAGGAACAAGGACAGGAGAATCCAGGCTCAACGCATCGGATCACCTGTGTCAATGCCACCATTGTATCTGCCACCACGGTATGAAACTCCCTCGCCAGGCCACACAATGGGGCCGTGGTGGTGGAAAAGGTGGGGGTTGGCAACAAGCTGTGACGGCTACAATGAATTAAAAGACAGCGAATGGGTACCTGAATAAACTAGATGTCAGCGGGCTTTGTGCTGCTACAGTGTGAGCGGCTTCATAAAGTTTGCATGATTCATTCACTTTGGGCAGACTGAAAAAACCCCAAAAAACAAACAAACTTGATACTCATGCAGATGCAGGTGCACTTTCAGTCAGTCATATCCACAGAGAAATACCTCGGTGAACTTTTGTCTCCTCTTTTAATAAAAATAATTGCACATATGAGACACTGTTGTTTTGTTCTAATTTTCCTAGATTCACAAACACCCCAAAAATCTCTGCATGTCATCTATTATACGGCAGACAGATAGACAGACAAGTGGGAACTTTCATCCACTCCCACTTATCAATCTGTGGCAAAAACCGTTTGCTAAAAAGGCTGTGGTAATGCCAAAGACAAAATTTGTTGTGTCTGACATCTTACAAATATACTGAGGAGGAGGAGGGGCAACTCCCCCTCCCCACCCCCCGCATTCTGACAGGCAGAGCTGCAGGGCTGCATGCACCTGGAAGAGGGTTAACAGGTAAGGTAAAGTTGCCCTGGGCCAGTGGGAGGGAGGGGTGGGGGGTTGGGGGGGGGGTAACACAGATACACTCTGTCAACCATGCTCATAAATCTCCCAATGGGTAGATCAGAGATGGTAGGCCCGTTCAAACACACTAGAAGAAGGAGCTGTGAGGGGGAAGATGAATGTGTTGGAATGAATCAAAGATTTTCGAAGGGTAAGTATAAAACTGTCACGAGGAAGACAAGAAGCTTTATACAGTGTCACAATGTAGAGGAGAGGAGAGGAGATGATTTCTGGGGCTATATTCATTGATAGTCTGTTGTTCTGAAATAAACAAGAGGTTTTACTCTTACTGTCTGTAATAACATGTCACAAATCATCAAACAGTTATCCTTTTAAGGCAGAACTGGGGAAATTATCCATTATATGTTTGCTCTCTCTAATTGATACCTGATCAATATAAAACACTTTGCTGTGACTCCAAGCTCTGATGTTCTTAAGATATTTAAAAGTAGAATGGGAGGCAGAACCTTCAGCGTTCAGGCCCCTCTTCTGTCAAATAAGCTCCCACTTTGGATCCCTTTCTACTTTTAAGATCAGGCTTAAAACTTTCCTTTTTGATAAATCCTATAGTTACGGCTGGATCTGGTGACCCTGAACCCTTTCTTAGTTATGCTGCTCTAGGGCTAGACTCCTGGGGGCTTCCAATGATGCATTGAACATTTCCTCCTCTCTCACATCTTCTAACTCTGTTTATACACCACTTTGCATTTAATCATCAGTTATTATCAATCTCTGGCACTCTTCCACAGCGTGTCTTTTGTCTTGTCTTCCTCCCCTTATCCCCAACCAGTTGTGGCGGATGGCTGCCTGGTTCTGCCACACATTTCTTCTTGCTGAAAAGGACTTTTTCCTTCCCAATGTTGCCAAGTGCTTACTAATGGAGAGTTGGTGTGATTGTTGGAGTTTTCTCTCCACCATGAGGTGATGGTTGTTATAATTTGGTGCTATATGAATGAAACTGAATTTAATTGATCTGTGCAGAAGATTCCTGTTCATAAAATATTAGTGAAATCAAGACTGAATTTGAAACAAACATCTGCACTTTTTGTCTTCAACTAAACACTTAAGAGGTTCTATTTTTGGTTGCTTATGTATTTGGCTCGCTCTTGATAAACACAAGATCTTACATGTCCTGCCCCTACTCCCTCATTGCATCTCTCAGCTGTTTGAATTATTTGCATCATTGCATTTAACTGACAGAGTCCCATTAGTACAATCCTCCCTTCCTTCTGTTCCTCTTCTCTCCAGTGCTACTAGCTTCACACACAGGTAAGGAGGGCGTACGTATTCAACACCGAAGTTCTCTCATAGCTCCCCCTTCACATTCAGACAGTTCTGAAGCCAATTACTACACTGATGGTGTCTTAGAGCATCCAACCCCACTTGGTGGTGACTGTCCAGCACTTGCCACAGCCAATGTACTGCCACTACACCAGCATTAGCCCCTGCCAGCCAGCAGACTGACATCGCAAACAGAGTCATTCAGCGGCCCAGCATCCTGCTAGAAGTCTGCTCTCCAGCACACACAGCATAGTGCCAAGCTCCAGCAAGTTTACAGTGAAGCTCCAAGAACACAGCATGGAAAAACACAGTTGAAATCATGAAATCAGCCACCCATGAAATCAACCACCCAGACTCAGTTTCAGACATCCGAGTATTTATTTCTAAGTCGTTTCAAAGTTGGCCACACTGAAGGAAGTACAAAAAAATAAGATGTGAAAGTGAGGGAGAGGAAGAAACTTTGGAGACTAATGGTGCTTTGAGAGCTTCATCCTCCTGTGTCCACCTAATTGTAGTTAGCTCTCTGCTACAGATCTCTGTGTGTTTTTTGCCTGTGGTGATGGATGGGTGAGGCTGAGGCAGAGCCCCGACACTCCCCTGATGTCTCATTCCAGCCTCTCTGAGTCGACACCATCATCCTGCACAGGAACATGGTGGAGAGTGATGGATGGCCTCTGCTTCAGCTACATGCGGCACAGACTTCCACCCTGAATTATCATAAAAGGAGACTCGTGCAAGTCTGAACACGCATTTTGACTCAAATCAATTTATTGCTCAAATCCCACTCCCGTCTACTTGCAGACATCTGGCACTCACTTTCTCTGTTTGCCTTTCTCTTTATTTGGCCTCTCTCATGATTTTTTCCTTTTGTTCTTTGTGGGATCTCTCTTGGAAGATGCTTTTTGCATCTGCTCTAATAATACAGGAGGTTGGCAAAAGAACAAGAGACAGGCAAGAGAGGGCGAGGCGGGTGGAGTGTAAGGGAAATTTTTTTTTTCTAAGATCAACCAGCATACAAATCAAATCCTATTACCTCCCCCTGGCTCGACGGCATTGTGGGATTGAATGGGGTATGGAGGAGGCGAACCTCCAGCAGAGAGCGCATTGTAGGCTGATAAGAGCCTTCTGGGCTGGGAGGCCCCTGCTTCCAGCGCCTTGAGAGGCCCCTCACACCACAGCCTCACAGGGTCAATGGGGGCCCCAGCTGAGAGCTGTGGCAAACGTGTTAAATGCCCTTGCCGGGAGTTTCCTGTGTGGATGCTAGGATGCAAAGGGAATCATTAGTTTCCAGCATGGTGGAAAGGGAAGAAAGTGTCAGCCTTTAACCAGCCTACTAACTCAATCAAAGGAAAAAGGCATTTAATTGCTTTGAAAGATGTTAAAAAGAAAAGGAGGTGTCGCAAAAGGCCAGTGATAGTCATGTGATAAAGAAACCCGCCTCTTTGAGCAGGTGGAAAATTTTAGGAAAGCACTTGGGGGGCAACAGGGCCCATGTTAGATCAAGATTTCTACATAAAGATTTGAAAATGAGGCAGCCACTATTCTGTGTGCCCTCATCTTCTCACACACTATTTCATATTTCCATAAACAATGGAAAAAATTGGTCTCATGAATAACCCTGGGCAAATATCTCATATATTTAACTGCCTGTCTGACCTCAAATATGGACAAAATACAACATGAAGACATTTTCTTTTAACTATTAATGGTCTCTCCTGTATATGTTAGACAATAAGCCATTAATCACTTGCAACCTTCTTTGTAAAAGAAAGTTTCATGTGTTATTCCACTAAAGACAGTCTGATTAGCCTGTGTTGGGAGGTACGGCACACAATATGAAACAAAATTAAACTGAGGCACGCAACAAAGTAGAGAAGTTTCTCGTTCTTACACTCGTCTCCAGAGCACAGCAGATAATGTGTCATATCCAAACAACCACAAACACAGCTACACCTGTGTAACCTTTCTATTAAATGACAGTAAATGGTATCAACCATGGCACAAATAGAGAAACGCTCCTCACACTAATTATCTGTAGCCTTGGTCTATGTGTGTGTTTGTGTGTATCAACTCAGTGAAGCATCTGCTCAGTACAACACTTCCTCCCACATTCCACAACTCTGTAGTGCCGTCAGGCAGAAAGGATCTCCGACCCTTCACCTGAAGGTTAACAACTCATGGCCATTTGTTTCCAATTGGATACCGAGGCATCTTCTCCAGAACCATAAATACTGGTGCTGGGAGAGGTGGCTGTCACATCAGCCTCTAAATCAAAAGGGGGAGCCTCTGACAATGCACATTCCACTCTCTATTAAGTGTCCTTTAGCACTGTACCTGCACTTGATCATGGCCATGAAATTCCCCAGAAGATGCACTTTCTGTCAGAGTTTAATGTAAGATGGAGAGGATGCTGCTGTAAACAATGCCATGTGCTTTAATGCAGAAGATCCCGGCAGCTCAGCCTCTGAAGAGCAACTAGAACAACAGGAGCAAACCAGACAGAAAGGCAGCAGAGCCGAGAAGCTGGCAGGCAGGTTACAGCAGCAAAACCAAACCTGCAAAGGATCTGCTGCACACCCACCAACTGCTTACAAACCTGTAGCCTTTGCTGTGCCAACACTCTGTAAGCTGTGGCGCTCAGTTTACATGACTGACAAAAAACACAGAGCCATTTTCTCAGTGCACAGCTCTAGTTGATGCTCTCTTGAGCTCTAAAATGGATTTCTGCCTCATATAAAACATCTGACCAATACAGCCCACTTCTTTTAGAGCGAGATAACCTCAGACTCAGACTTCGGTGTAAGAATGTGGCACAGTGTAGTAGTAATTGACTTCAAATGCGTCATTATAGGTATTGACTATTTTATTATTTCAGATTCTTAGACTAAATAGATCACAAGAAGCTTGACTTTTAAGAAAAGGGTGCGTAGGAACTATTTCTTTTATATTAAAAAATATTTTCCAGATTGTGAATTCATAGAAAGCACAAGCACATCCTTTCCCTTTAAAACAACTTTTACTCATGAAATTGAATGACATTCATTCTGGGAGTTAAGTGCCTCCTCATACCTTGAGAGCGGAGAACTTCTGAACGCCTCCAGCGCACTGTAGACAGAGGAAGACCAGCAGTGGACAGATGCGCATCCTGACGCAGCGTGGTAATATACTCTCCAAATTACGCACGGTCCAAAATCGTGTTGGCAGGAGTTCACCTAAGCGCAAAACTGTCTATGGGAGAAGTCAAAAATTGTTTAAAATCCGCACCAGTCCTTTCGAAGAAGTCACTGGGGGTCGGTGGTGTATTTCACGTCGTTTCCTTGGTTTCGTCTGCCAGCCCGTTTGTGTAGACACGCTCCTTATTTCTGGCAGTCCGATAAACCCCCCCCGTGTCCCTGACCTTTTCCCCTCCCTCGGTGTCTCTTTCTCCCTCTCTTTAACTCAACTTCGTTTCTCCACACCCCCTTTTCTGCTACACTTGATTCTGTGGACTAGATCCCTTATCGGATGCAGGCGGGTCCCCTAGTCAGTCAGGTAGGCGTAAGCTTACGCCGTCAGCTGCTGGTAGTCAAACACGTCAGGTATTCTTTTCTTTCACGTAAGAAAGTGGTGTGAGGATGCTCAACCCCAGTGAAGAGAAAACACAGGAAGGGGTCAGAAAGTGTCTGCTAGGTGGATCAGCAAATACATTTTCGTTCTGGTGGACGCATACGCAATCACATTCAATTTTTTGATTATACGGCTATATACAATTCTCAAAACAAAGTTAGACAAGCCCCTGAGTTTCACACAATACAGATTAAAAAAAACAAGGGGCGCCTAGAATAACAGATATTTTGGCAAACCATTAAACCATTCTCAGCTTTGTAACTATATGCTGTACGAGCACGAATCAGTTTGCAGTTTCTTCCCAATAACTCTCCATTCGCCGAGTCCACGGCCACTAGTGCAACGTTTCAGAGCGTCCCATTACGACTATAACGCCATCTAACGGTAGATGATAGTCTTCACAGCCTGCTCGATACACTTCATATGGTCAAATAGCTGTCGGGGATTTCGAAATTCTACACAGTCAGTTCTGACTTTTGCGTTTGTCAGAACTCCGCGTACTGTATTTTCCACAAGTTTATTTTATTCTCCACGAGAAAAATTAGGCTGAGTTTTCAACATACATTTTTTTGTGCAAGAATCAAAGAAACGTGACAAATAAGAACATAAAGCCTATATCAAATTATGTCTGTTCCTCTTGGTGGTTTGTTTTTCAGTACCTGCACAAGAAGCCCTTCAGTAGAAAGGCATGTCTCGCCAAGAGTCCGTTTGTTTCCCGAATATATGTTTGGTCAAAACTGGTGTAGCCTAATTAGTATCATTAGTCATCTTTACAATACATTATGGTGAGTAAAAAGCACAGCTGTAAACAAATGGACAGATGCCGTGTCACGACCAGACACTAGCAAAACAATGAGGTTCATAAAATACATTTATGAAACCCTAATCAGAGCCCTAGCTTGCTCTTGTTCTCAGTTACACAGGTTTCATTCCCTAAGAGAAACTTAAGAAGAAAAAAACGCGGAAAGAAATGGTTATTCGTTTTTAAATTCACCACCCTCTACATATTTTTTGTTTGAAATGGCTTTTAGAAGAGATATGCGAAAGTTTGAGAATCAAGCGTTTCTTTTCGTGAACAACAAACTCAATTTCCCATAGTGCTCCAATTACGATGCGTGTCACTCCCACGTCACAGCTACTTCCTTCCGCTTCTTCCCATCTCTCCACCGCCAGCTGCGTGGTTTAGCGGCGGTAGCTAATTGAGCACATATTCTCTTTTTTCACTCCAGCATCTAAACTAGCTTGGACTAATAGCTAATACAATGTCATACCACGACGAAGAGGATGTAAGTACACATTTACTCCATCAGACATTTGTACGTTTTGACTGCAATAACAATGGCACACTGTTAGCTAGGTAGCTGTGTAGCTAGCTCGACTCCACCGGCATAGTATAACAGTGGCTTCAATGAGTTAGTGTGATATAAATTTACTCTTAAACCCTGCTTTAAGACAATGCAACCAAAAAAGTAGCTAATTGTCTGTAACTCTTTTTAGTGCATTTTTATTATTATAAAATATCACTATATAATCGATCAGGTGGTCGTTTCTCGCTGGGCAGATCAATATCAGATGCTGTAGCTGTATCAGTAACAAATGCCTGATTGCTTTGTTTCCTTACAGTACGATCCTTACTCCTACACAAACGACTACGATCTGCACACTGGTAAGTATACAAATAACCATCCCTTTTATACTCATACTATCTATTTTTACAGATACAATCCTCTTGTTTAGTCAGTCACACAACATAAGTAACTTTTAGAGCAGATTAAAGGATGTTCTTTTAATTTTCCTTGCAGGTGACCCTAAAGCAGACCTTGCCTACGAGAGGCAGTATGAGCAGCAGACCTACCATGTCATCCCAGAGGTGATCAAGAACTTTCTTCAGTATTTCCACAAAACCATCTCTGACTTGATTGACCAGAAGGTTTATGAGCTGCAGTCCAACCGGGTGTCTAGTGAGAGCATTGAGCAGAAGATCTATGAGATCCAGGACGTCTATGAAAACAGGTAAACTTAACTCTGTGCACATAACTCTCACACCGTGCATGATCAATATGCTGACTTTTTCATGCTCTTACCTATTAAGCTGGAACAAGTTGACTGACCGTTTCTTCAAGACCTCTCCCTGGCCAGAGGCTGAGGCCATCGCATCACTTGTTGGCAATGGTGAGAGCGTTATCCATTACTTGTTCTACTTTTGATTTTGTATGGATAGTATCATTTTTATTCTTTATTGTTTGAGTGTGATTTAAAAAAAAAAAAAAGATAAACTTGCACCGCTTAAGATTATTATTATTTATTTTATATATTTAAGAGTTTTAGGCCTCCTTTGTGTGGTTCAGTGGAGATGTTTCATGTTGTTTTTGTCTCTTGTGTTTTGCAGATGCCGTGTTTCTCATTCTCTACAAAGAACTCTATTACAGACACATCTACGCTAAAGTCAGCGTGAGTAGCTGCTAAATATGAACAGTCGTCTGTGTCTTTTTTATCACTGTCCAAAAAACTTTCTAGAATTTGGTTGGAAAAAATATTTTCTGTATAATCAGGGTGGACCAACTTTGGACCAGAGATTTGAGTCCTACTACAATTACTGCAACCTCTTCAACTACATTCTCAGTAAGGAGCACACATTGTCCATACATTTTCTCTGATCCGTTAGTGCAAGAACAGCAGCTATATGAGATCATTGTTGACTCTAAACAGATGCTGATGGGCCGGCCCCCTTGGAGCTGCCAAACCAGTGGCTCTGGGACATCATTGATGAGTTTATCTACCAGGTACATTACAGTGTTTTTAGAGTGCATGCTCAACAATCAATAAGATCCAAATAAAGAAAAGGGCTGATAGCTGTTGTTGTTAATGTTATCATTGCTTTAAGCACCAGATAGGTGACATATTAATGAAGATATTCATGGTCTTTAATGATCATTAGTCCACGTGGCTAGAAAGCATATTTAAAATCCACCAACAAACATCTCTTCCACCTTCAGTTTCAGTCGTTCAGTCAGTACCGCTGTAAGACAGCCAAAAAGTCTGAGGAGGAAATTGAGTTCCTGAGGAGCAACCCGAAGATCTGGAACGTCCACAGTGTCCTCAATGTTCTCCACTCCCTGGTGGACAAGAGCAACATCAACCGTCAGCTTGAGGTCTACACAAGTGGAGGTAAAGAAGAGTGTTTTTATGATATTTATAGAAACAATGGACTATTCATAGAAACCTAATTATTTTAAAATCTTGAATTATGTCAATTTAAGGCTTTAGAGTCCAGGACTGTATAGGTCGTGAACATGTTATGTGTTCTTGTAATGCAGGAGACCCAGAAAGCGTGGCTGGAGAATATGGACGTCACTCCCTGTACAAGATGTTGGGTTACTTCAGCTTGGTCGGGCTTTTGAGGCTTCACTCTCTGCTTGGTGACTATTACCAGGCCATCAAAGTCCTGGAGAACATTGAGCTCAATAAGAAGGTACGACCTTATTTAAGACCTCATGTAGAGAGAGGTCTGGTCTGCTCCCACTAGTGATGATGAGCGCTGGGATTGAGTGTCATTATGGAAATGTGTTGTTGGTGTTGTTTCCTCTTGTCCTAGAAGGATTGATGTTTTTAATTTAAAACAAACAAACGATATTCTCCGAGGATTCTTGTGATAATTTGACTCGACACAGTTTCTGCTTTATCAGTCTTTATGCTCATGAAATTTAATGTGGGCAAAGTGAAGTTGCAGTAAAAAAGAAGGAACTCATTAATTTACCTGACACATTAACAATGAATAACTATTATAATACTTTATAAAGTAAATACATAATTCAAAGTTCTCAGTTCTTCAGTAGCACGGAGTCATATAATTCATTTCATCTCAAAGTTTAAAGTTTCTATTAAATCAACCTTTGTAGCAACAAATAAAGTTTGGTTGATCTGTTGAAATTAAACATTAAAAAATGAAACTGCTCATTTTCTCTGTAATTCATATTTCTGCATATTTTTTTTCTCCCTGTCTTTCAGAGTATGTACTCGCGTGTTCCAGAGTGCCAAATCACCACATATTACTATGTGGGTTTTGCCTACCTTATGATGAGGCGCTACCAGGATGCCATTCGAGTCTTTGCTAACATCCTGCTCTATATCCAGAGAACAAGAAACATGTTCCAGAGGTCAACGTATAAATATGAGATGGTCAGTAACAGCAGTGGTTTTATTGTCTTTAGCTGTAGGTTCTTTTACTTATGTCTGTACAGAACGTGGTGAGAGAACTTCAGACAGCAACATTTGGGATGCGCTGATTTGCTTTAAAATGCTTTGACACGTGAATAATAATCAGGCACTCTCATTGTGTTGGATGATCAAACAGTATTATGTTTGGAACAGGTGTCATAATACCTGTATGTTTTCTTCAGATTAACAAACAAAATGAGCAGATGCACGGCCTGCTGGCTATCGCTCTGACCATGTACCCGATGCGCATCGACGAGAGCATCCACACCCAGCTGAGGGAGAAGTACGGAGATAAGATGCTCCGCATGCAAAAGGGGTAAGACCTACACTCACTGCCTTGCTTTACAACATATTTGTTTAAGTTGTGCGTCAGTCCTTTTCTGTTTAACTGTTTTGATTTTGTATTATGTAGAATGTTATATAAAGTGTGGAGCTTTGCTTATGGGATATGGAATCAGTAATGTATGACTTTATTAGCATTTTTGCTCGTAGCCTCAAACATTTCTTTTGACGCAAATGTTACTTTTACCATCTCAGAGATCTGCAGGTGTTCGAGGAGCTGTTCAGCTTTGCCTGTCCCAAGTTCTTGTCACCTGTAGTGCCAAACTACGACAATGTCCACCCGAACTACCACAAAGAACCTTTTCAACAGCAGTTGAAGGTCTTTGCTGAGGAGGTGCAGCAGCAGGCCCAGCTCTCCACCATTCGAAGGTGAGTCCCCCGACTTGTGAGTATGTGGAGGTTTTATTTTTTTACCTGTAAAAGCTGGAGTAATGTACAAAAATATCCTGAATCTCCTCCAAACGTTTTGCCACACTTTACATATTTAAATCCTTTACATGAACTATTAGATTGCGTCTGAGTGCTTATACATGTCATCTAAGTCACAATATGTCATCGTAGCTTCTTGAAGCTGTACACCACCATGCCAGTAGCCAAGCTGGCCGGATTTCTGGACATGACAGAGCAGGAGTTCCGCATTCAGCTGCTCGTCTTCAAACACAAGATGAAGAATCTGGTGTGGACCAGCGGCATCTCAGCGCTGGACGGAGAGTTCCAGTCTGCATCTGAGGTCGACTTTTACATTGACAAGGTGAACATCTTTTAAGTGAAAGTGCTCTTTTTGATGTTTCTGTGCTGCTGTTTAAATAGCATGTCACAGGGCTGGATGGCTCTGAGGAACGCCTCAGGTGTTTAGTTTGGGTAAAATTAAGCATAAGATTTAAATTAAGTTTTACAGAAGTTAGATATGTGGATGTGGCTTGTTGTACTTTATATTTGATGGCATTTTCCCCACAGGACATGATCCACATTGCCGACACCAAAGTCGCTCGCCGGTATGGAGACTTTTTCATCAGACAGATCCACAAGTTTGAGGAGGTAAGCAATCGTCCATAATGCCTCTGAATGGGAAAATATTTAATATGTTTCAGATGCTAACTATTACAAGGTGTAACAATCTAATTTGAATATTAAAAGTTTGGAAATTAAACAGTTGTCTCTAATATTAAAATTAAAAACATCACCTGCTCCTTTGGTTTGCCCCGCACTGAAAAGATATTGAATACAGGACTAATGATCACTTCTTGTGTCCCTACAGTTGAACAGGACTCTGAAGAAGATGTCAACCACTGCTACCACTGCGACATCAGGAACCGCTACAGGCCGATGAGACAAGACATCACATCACGTCTTCTAATGCCTCCTTCCAGTTTTTTGACAGCTATTATTAATGAAAAATTTTCTATGTAATCTAATAACAATAAAAGGATGGATTGGAGTGCAAACTAATTACTTGTATGTTTTTGCTCCCTAATACCAGGTGTGTTCCACTAGGAGGCAGTATTTACCACCTCACCACAGTTGCTAAGTCTTCTTTTGTAGTGTTATGTTCCCACTTAAGCTTTTGTTTGCAGGTAGAACAGACGTCAACTGTGAGGTAACTGGGGGACTAATATTTAGGTTTATTAATGTTTATTTTCAGATTCCCAGGCTTTTTGTTCCTGCCTGAGCTCGTTCTGCTGCATCAGACACCAGACATATGGCAACATCTATTGAGGTCAGAGGCCATTGCATAAGTCTTTTTATTACCACAGACCATCCCACAACATTTCCCAACACAGATCTCAGGGCTGGTGACAAAAATGACAAAGAAATAAAAACTTACAAAATGGGAATATAAAAAATCATTATTTTTTAAAACACACCACTCATCAGAAACAGCATTAGTTGTCCTGCAAAGGAAAACAGAACGACATGTCACCATAGCACAAAATACACATACTCCAAACATCCAAAGTTGTTCCCTACCGATTTTGGTAAGCCAGCATATTTTTTTTTCTTCAAAAATATCTTTTAATTCCGTCACATATTCTAGAAAATAAAAAAATAAAGCAAACATTGCTCATTGGAGCATGACTTTTACTCCCTCAGGTGGCAGTGTAAAGTCTCTGGGCACAATGCCTTCTTTATGTCTATAAAATGGGATAATTCATAGTTTCCCCCATCTATAAGTCTTTATCAAGGCTTTCTCTAACTGCCCTTAATATCAAAGATTTATTTACTCCCTGTAACCCCAGTACCAGATAACAGTCATCCTTCATCCACCATGTTCATCATTTAAGAAGTCTTCCTCTTCTTATGCAGGTTCTTGCTTTAACTGTGACTGACACAGTTATGCTCTAAAAAGTGAGCTGGACTAGAGTCTGAATGTTCTCTGCTGCTCTTCAGACGATCAAAAAGAGCTCAGGCCTCCTCATCCCTTTGTGTGAGGCGAAAACGCCACTCCATGAGCATCACTGGGAAAATACAGAGGTTCCCCTGTATCCATAAAGTGTTCATCAATAAAGTCCCAACAACAACATCTAATATCTCATTCAACACAGACATAGGCATCTTTCAATAAGGAAAAATATCAGCGTGATAAGGAATTGTTATTGTCTCAGTCTCCCATTGACGGCCATCCGCTGGTCTGAGTGTGTGTAGCATCATTTTTATTCTATTTATTTATTTTGAGCGTGTGTGTGTGTGTGTGCGTTTGTGGGAGTGTCTGCAGTCCAGGCATGCCTTCAAAAAGTTTAGTGAGAACGAGGCACCTTCTGACGATTTTAAGGTCGTGGTTCAACAAGCTTCTCCCACAGGGAGGCTTAGTCCCTCTTTTCCACTCAGCTCTTCAAATAAAAGTTGATGAAACCAGTTTTTTTTTTTCTGTCTCGCTGAAGGAAAGTGTCGAGCTTGTCACTTTCCTTTATTAATATGTTTTCTTTTTAAATAAACCATCTCTTGACAAAATCCAACATGGGACCGTTTCCAATGCAAGATCCACCGACGCTGACCCAGTGCTGCGTTCGTCCTTTATCGGGATGTCTCAATGATGCACTGACGTTCGATGATGATGTTCCCTAGACTACACACACTGCTCCTCCAGTCCTTCCCAAACTTATCAGGGTGGCGGTGTGAAGGCACAAGGACACACACACACACACACACACACACACATACACGAGTCGTGGTTTGCTCTCAGACCAGCGAGGCCTCGGCTAGTCATAACTCTGTGATCTCCAGCGGACTCTCAGACAGGGTGTCCCCATCCTTGTGGCGGTGCATCGGGGTGGACTTTGCAGACTCTGTACGGGCGTTGCGCTCAGAGTACAACACCCCATCAGAATTTAGTGCCTCCAGAGAACGTGCCAGGGCCCGCTGGTCGTCCTCAGGCAGGCTGTTGAGGTCAGACGTGAGGAGCGTGCCTGTGCTGCCGTGGACCACGTGCACACCCTCAGACCCTTTCAACTCCACAGGAAGCTTGTGCTTGAAACGGAGAGTGCCCCGACCTCCACCCATACCCAGATGCTCATCGTCCTCGTCATCCAAATCGCTCTGGATCAGCTGTTAAAGGAGGACAGGACAGGAGAGGAGAGGGAGAGTGAATGAAGCTGCTAGCTATTAATGCTGGGATTAAAATGCATTAGGTTGACAAAGAAATAGCTTTGACAAGGTGCTAGAAAGGAGTAAATCAGTGGAATGAAACAGAAGTGAAATTAGTAGGTCACTGGAAGAAAAACACTTGAAACAAATAATCAGCAAATTTTAAGCTTAAACTCTGTTTGACCTGAAGTCTGGTTCACAGTACACGAGAAAGGAGAACCAGCAGGAAGGAATCACGTCAGAGTACTCAGACAAGCTGTCAGAAAGGGAACTGAGAGAAACAGAAGATCATTCTCCAGCAGACAGGAACACCTTCAGCAGGTGCAGAGAGCTCGTCCGTTTTTTGTAGCCCACCTCAGTGACAGATGAGATGTCTCCTTCGGTTGTGGATGCTGTGACAAGCCGTGCTGCAAAGAGCTTTTTCAGTCTCAGGTAGTCGTCCAGGACCACCTTGAGCAGGGAACCCTGACAGGATGGCAGTCATGATCAAACATAGTATGTAACACCATCCACCTTTGCACACCCGCGCTGTCACAGGACAGATAAATAAGAATCCAGAGCAGGAAGGCCTATCCCTGAAGGCACGTTAAAAGCCTATAATAGAGTCCTCAGGGTCTGCCTCTATATTTTATACTCAGGACCTCCTCCACTTCTTAAAAATAGGGGAAGGCTTGAGTTCTGGGACAAGAAACTGTCCCGACAATTATGAGATGGATGGAGCAAAAATAAAAAAGAAAGTATGCGCATGTGTGAGTGCATTACTCCTGGTCTCACCTTGATAGGGCCCTCCCTCATGATATGGCCCAGTTTAGCAATGTTGTCGTACTCCTGAATTGCTGCCCTCAAGTAACGATCATCCTCAGGTTTCGCTTGAGGCTCTCGACCAAATGTGCCCTGTGAGAACAAATGGTGAAAACGTTATGGTAGAGTATTTCATGGTAAATGATACAAACTCCCATATTCTACATCTCTTGAGTATTAAAACACATAGAAAAATTGTATCTATTAATATACTTGGGGTGTTGTTGAGAAATACAAATGGATGTTGGTACTGACGTGAGTGCGTGCGGGGCTGTTCCACAGGTCAGTTATCTCACTCAGGTTCTCAGGCAGGTCATCCTCATGGTCAGCCTGAGCAGCCAGCTCAAGGTTGCGACAGAATGGGTCCAGCCACACTGGATTGGCCCTGCAGAAGCATTAAATCCATCAGTGAGAGGTTATACAAAGGACCTTGACTTTGAAGGCATCAAAATAAGCTTCAAGGAAATGGTTAATTCAAATGAACTTCCTGATCTATGGAGAAAGGAAAGAAATGATTGGATTATGTGTCTCTTTTCTCATAATTTGTTGTGCTATAGAAATGCTGAGGATACCTAATTATGGTGAAAACAGCTCAAATAGTCATGACAATGCAGTTAACTATGATTTTTACAACTATTTTGTCTGTAAGCTAATTATAAAGCTAATGTGCAGTTAGCTTAGTTTGATATAATGACACTGGAAACAGCTAGCCCGGAGCTATGCAGAGATAACACTTACTTACACTTAACACTTACTAATTAACATGTTAGTCTTGCTGTCACACGTTAAAACAACACTTTAGGGTTTTGTGGGGAATTAAATTCCGATAATATTTCTTGGGGTTGCAGGACGATGATTTTTAACTTTCAACTTTTTAGGTTGTTCACTAGTTTTGTATACTGGTCTTTTTATTTTCGTGAGCATTTTGGAGCATTTAATTCTTGTTATAATTTAGTCCTTGGATTTTAATTTGTTCCCTCTTGTAGCTTAAGATTAAGTTAAAACGTTTAGTTATGGCGCTTACTTCCTGTTTTATTTTGATAAAATCTAGTGGTGTCTAGTGTTTAGTTTTACTTCCCCTCCTGTATCACTGTCTTTCATTATTGTCAAGTGTCTTGTCTCCCTCCTGTGCCCTGCTCGTCTTCTGTCCTTTGTTGCAGTGTCTGTTAACCTCCTCTGTTATATTATTAATAAATACACTTATTAAGCATTTATTTGTTTATTGTTTTCTAAGTCAAGGAGAGGCATGCCTGAAAAAACAGAAGTTGTCAAAAAACAAAAATCAAGTGAGAACTTTGTTGTAAGTGAGAACTTCTTGTAAATAATGTTAGCCAGTAAAATGTAAAAATAAAGCTATTATCTTACCCCTCAAAGGAGTACTTGTTAGTGTTGGGCATGTCCAGGATATCCATTAGTCCCTGGTTTCCTGTGAGGTAGAGGAAAGTTCAATGTAATGGAAAAACAGCTTTGAGTTAACTGATATTTTGTACTGTACATCAACAGATAGCAAAGTCATTTCCTGATCAACAGATAAAGGGACCGTCCCATCAGTCGAGCTGCTTCTCACCTGTTGATCCTGCGACAATTGCTTTCAACTTCCTCTCATGTCTGCGTCAAACAAAAAGACACATTATGAGATCATAAACATGTTGATCAGCTGCTCAGACTGGTAGCGTGACTGAGCGAGTTTCAAACAATGTAAACAAATGTGCCTTAATACAAAATTCTTACACTCTGCGATAATGCCAATTCATTGTGACAAACAAAACCCCCGCAAAGCACAGCAGCACAGCCAAGATAATGATGACCAGCTGTGAAAGAGAAAAAGAAAGACACCTTAAAAGCACCAAAACCAAATAACATCTGCAGCAGGCTGGAGACTTCCAGAGTTGGCAGCTTTGCACACCTGCAGAGTAGAGATGTCGTCTGGCAGTTTGTCCCCAACAGCTGGCTGGACGTCCACAACATTGTATTTTCTGAACAGGTTTCTCAGCTGCTCTTTGTTTTCATCGATCATCTGAATAACCCTGGAAAGTATTAAAAACAGGAAATCGGTTCAGAATGTGTAGTCCTTATATAAAAGAGGCCTTATTGCACTGGCCTTATTATGCCTAGTGTATGTGAATCAAAGTGCAACCACGCTGCTTTGGAGCGCTAGTGCATACACGACCTTTCAACGTCTAGGATGGTGTTGGTCTGATTGTTGACAACGTGGATGAGCATATCAGTCTGAACATAGCTCACTCTGCCCTTCTTGTCCACATGAAACTGAAAAAAAGGGTCAAAGATGTCAGATATCTACACACTGCAAACAAATCAAAGCATTTCTCTAAGAAAGCCTAACCTGTATGTCATCTAAATTGACAATAGCACCAGTGATGTTGGAGAGCAGGTTGATGAAATCTTCCTGGTTTGCACGAACAAAATCGGGAATCTCATTGAAGACTATCTTGACCCTCTGGTCATCCCGGAGAATATAGATATTCACATTAGTTGTTGTGCTATGTCCAGCAAAATCACATGCCAAAATCTCAAGCTGAAAGTAGCCGGGATTAAAGGCTGTGAAGAGATCGTAAGTGCGGATGATGCCATCTGTCAAACCTGGGGAAATCAAGGGACAGCATTGTTTCTGTGTAAGAAATTTGCTTCACTCGGGAGCAAAAAGACTTTTGTCACTGTATGTACACCAGTACAACTGAAACCATGCAGAAAAGATCTGAAAATAGGCGGTGGTTTAAGTAACTTTCTCTGCGTCTGCGTGGGAAAATGGTTACGGGAAGCAAAATGTTCATGTGTGAGAACGCTGTTACTATTTGTTAACTCGGTTTTATTGAAGCCATTTCAATTCCTATAATTTGTTTGCAAACGAGTTCAAAGTCTGAACTTACTCATTTGTGACAGAGTCGTCCTTATCTTTTAAAACAATATGTGAACAGTTTTTCATCAAGTTTTTATTATGAGATATTTGACATCTGCATTTACTTTAAATCTCTCGCCATTGCTACACAGTGTTTTTGCCCTCTAGAATTCCAAAATACTTGTTGTGCAAGTTTCTTAAATTTCTTTTTTCTCACAGGTCAAAATGTACCCAAGATTAAAATACAATGCATTTTGGTTCTCCCTTCAGAGGATTTGCATTACAGCAATGCATTATAGAAACGCACCGATGATGAACATATTGCCAACATCCTCACTGCCGTTGCTCTGTGAGTGGAAGTAGCGGATCGTAACAATGTGGTACTGGACCACGCTGTTGTTGCCTATATCATTATCTATAGCCACCAACTTGATAAGCTCTGAGCCCACTTTGGCGTTTGCTGCAACTCCTAAAACAAGAAAGAAATGTATAAAGTAAATGTCGGCATCACATAGTCCATCATACAGATTTATGCAGGAAAGCAGGTTACCTGCAGTGTACTCTGTCTTCATGAAGCGTGGTGTCTGGTCATTGATGTCTTCCAGTTCAATCCGGACATCCAGCAGACTGGGGTCTTGAGCCGGATCCAGAGCTTTAGCCCGTAATGACCTCTGACCCTTGGGGGGAGTCCAGCTCTTGTTGCTGGAAGCCTTGATTATGATGGAGTAGACTGGGATCTCCTCTCGGTCCAGATCTTTGAGCACTTTTAACTCTCCATCTAGACTCAAGCCAAAGTTTCCGTCGCTGTTTCCTCCTTCAGGAAGAGACACATTTGGCCACATTAAACACTGAAGCTTCAAAGAGCGAACAAAGACAGCTAGATCCATACAAATGTCTTCATTATTCTCAAGCTTTTGAAGTACAAGGACTTTCATATGGCCACACAATAGAGATACAATAAGTTGAGAAAAATTGTTTTATAATCTTCCTAAATTCAAGACTTTGGCTACATCAGTTATTGAACTGACTGAGAAAAAAAATCACAATTAACAGCAAAAACATGCTACTGTGTGTAGAGCACTGAGTGACCTGCAATAAAGTAGTAGACGATTGCATTGGAGCCCTCATCGGCGTCCACAGCTCTGGTTATGTTGCCCACAGTGGTTCCTGGAGGGGAGTGCTCAGGCACTGTCAGCTTCTGGTAAGGCAAGCCACCACGCTGGGAAGGGCACACACACACAGACCATGGGAAAATATTACATAAAAACACATGAACACAATCTCTTATGTACAGATGACCACATTTATGATGTATTCCTAGATCTGTGTGCTCACAGGCGGTTTGAGGAAGACAGGCTCATTGTCGTCGATGTCCGACAGCGCCACCTGCAGAGGCTGTGTGGTCTCATAAGGCACTGGCTGGCCCATGTCACGGGCCACAATAATAAGCTGAGAGAACAGTTTGCACAGGGTTAGCGTCACATACCTACAATTACACCAACTGAAAACACAAACCAACTCTGGTGACTCACGCTAAGCAAGGCCTGCTTCTCTCGGTCAAGCTTTGCAGTAGTAGTAATGACTCCAGTCACGGCATCAATGTGAAAGTTTTCCCAGTCTCTGTTACCGGCTCCCGTCTGCAAGAAGGCATAGCGCACTTCTCCATTGAGCCCCTCATCAGCATCTGTAGCATGCACTTCATACACCACCAGTTCTGGACGTTGTTCCTGTACAGAGCAAAGGAGGGCAGTGAGTGTTTGTGTGACGTGAACTAAATAACCTATCTATATTACTCAAATGCAAGAAATCTGTGGTTTATAAGAGGTTTCTATATTGTGATATGGTATGATGTCTCTCAGTTGGAAGATAAACAACTCTTGAAAGACCACAACCAAACCACAATAAGGGTTATTTTATTAGAGCCACTTATGATACTGATGGAGTGTCAGACAAATATGACTAATCCACATGAAATACATTTTATTAGCAGTGTATTTAAAAGGAAGTAAAAGTATAAGTTCAACTCTTCACAGTAAAACCAGTGACTCATTTCTTTTGAGCATTATAGTAGCACTAGAGTAAAGAAATCAGGACATATATATCCTTGCACAACAGAAGCGTACGGCAAAAGCACATGCTGACAACGATGACTTAAAGAAGGCTGTAAATGCAGATAGTACCTCTAAGATATGGATGATAGTTCCATTGGCAGGCCTAACAAACACAGGTCTGTTGTCATTGACATCTATGACTATGATGATCAGGTCCGCTGTGCCCCATAGGGGGGGACGCCCCTGGTCTGTAGCCACCACAGTCAGGTTGAAACGTTCCGACGACTGAAGCAGACGTCGAGATCGCACCAGTCCTGTGTTTGGATCCAGGGAGAACGCATCTGAAAAAGCGCAAGAGAAGACAAAGTTGTGATACTATTCTCTTTCCACCAATTATACAAGTGATTAAAAAGTTAAGTGTGGATATTTATTGGAAGAATTCAAGCTGTACCTAAGGTAGTAACTTTTAATTCAAAGCATAGTTCATTGAAAAGATTTAGTCATGTGACCCTATTGAGGATTTTATTGCATCTTGCGTTTTCATACCTGAATGGGGTCCTAACATGTTGTAGAGTACTGCACCATTCTCGCCTTCATCCAGGTCAGTAGCCTTTATTGTTATCACGGAAGTACCACTGGGCTCATTCTCAAACACACTGGTGTTGTACACTCGCTCTGAGAAGCGCGGCCGAAAGTCGTTGATATCGAGAACAGTCACCAGGACCTGATTTGACACATTATAATGCAAAAGGATATTAGGGATAGTATTAGCTTGGGCTTTAAGATCTGCAGAGTTTAGCTCAGCACGCAGTTAAAACAATAGTTCAAATTATAAAAATTATATATATATTATAAGATAAGCATTGGCTTCAAATTCATAGATTCTCCTGGTCGACACCCTTAATAAGTATTTGATCAAGTGTTTGCATGATTTGCTATTTTTTGACTTTGACAACACAACTTGTAAAATTGGCCTATTTCTCATTTCCATAAGGGTTCAATGAATCACCCAAATTCTAAAGACATATTTACAATGTTGTTTATGTGTAAACCAAATATTTTTGCCATCACAAACTACGATTTCTACCTGGACAGAGTTCTCTCGTCTCTTGTTTGGACTGTCGCCGGGATTGTCTCGGGCGACAGCTGTTAAAGTGTAGTGATCCTTTGTCTCTCTGTCTAGAGGGGACAGGATGTAGATCTCTCCCTAACGCAGAAGAGAAAGAATGATGAGGGGAAGAAGTAAAAGTGTTGACTGGGAGAACATATAGTTGACTCTGTGTTTATGACAGAACAGAAGTCAAATACGGTCAAATATGTACTGTAGATATTTTTAGATCCTTTTGCATAAACTTGTGTTTCCTGGTAGTATGCTCCTCAGTCCTGCCAGGAGAGATAACACAGTAAAACACTCCTCACTACTCAATAAATGTTTATTTTTTTCCCCAGAGGACAGAAATTCCACATTTTCAGTGGAACCTGCTGTTCAAAGGTTATGGATTGCTTCGCTTTAACCTTTCCACTAAAATCTCACACAGTGGAATGTTACATTTACTGTAACTACTCTGAGATGTTTTTGTTACACTTTAAGCAAAGCTTTGTCATTTTGGATTTTCTAGGAAATGCTAAAACAAAACTCTAATTGCAGAAACAAAAATAAAGCAATTTTATTTACACTAGATCAGATTTTGCTGGTGTATGAGTTCACTTACAGTAGATGGTCTGATTCCAAACTTGCCCTCTCCATCTACCAGGCTGTACTCAATCACTGCAAAGAGGCCAGAATCAGCATCTGTAGCACGGACGCGAACTATGGTGGTGCCTAAGTCTACATTCTCAAACACAGGCTCCTACAAACAAGAAAAAAAGAACAAAAAAACACTCATGCAGTACAATGCTTGATGACATTGCAAAGCAAGCTCATTTTTACAGTTAATACACTGGTGGCAGTTTACTGTGGTGAATTAATTTCATGGATTTTGTGTGCTCTTATTCATAATTTAATGACTTTGTTATTTCTCGGTTTGCTATGTTTTGTCCTTTTCGGGCTCACGTGCGCTGGTACTTTATTTAATTTAGACATAGATGTAACTAATGACACTAATAACACTGGCATCCTGAGGCTTGTACTTCTCCTGCAGTAGGCTCTTAAAATCTCCACAAACATCAAGTTTAAGCAGTGATCACAGAGAATATAGAAACATTTTAAGCAACAGTCCTACACAAATTTGCTTCAATTGTGTTCGTGTTTCTTAACATCCTCTTTAATACCTGATATGACGGTTGTACAAAGACAGGGTTGTTGTCGTTGACATCTACAATACGCAGATAAACTGGCAGCTCAGCAATCTTGGGAGGAGTGCCGTGGTCCTGAGCACGAATTGTAAAATTCAGCCATTGGACCTGCTCAAAATCCACCGTCTGGTTGGCTACGATCTTACCTAGAAAAAATGGTATCACAATGATAGTCACGGTCAACATTCATATACTATAGCCTGTGTTTAGATTTTAAATTTGCATGACAACAAGTACGGAAAAGTATAATATAAACACAATTACAATAAAAACAAGTCAAATAAAAAAAATAAAGCTAGTAAATAGTAGCTTGTAAATCTCATAAACCCATATTTTCACAGAACAGAACATAGAAAACTTATTTAAACTGAGAAAATGTACCAGTTTAAGAGAAATAGTTTCTTATTTTGTTCTGTAGATTATGAGACATTCAAAGTGTTTGCAATTTTACATTAAGGAATATTATTCTGAAATCCTTTTACAGATGCAGGTTTTTTTTGCCTCTGCCCTCTTTACTTCTGAGTTTACTCTCAGTTTACTTCATTAGTTGCAAAATGTTTCAAAATGTGGCACCACCCCAAGCTCTTTGAGACATGTCAAATTCAAAATGAGCTAATATTTTTCATTAAATATAAAAAATATTTCAGTTCAAACATGTGTTTTTGTTGTATACTGTGAATAAAATAAGATTAGCAAATCATTGCATTCTGTTTTATTTGATGTTCCAAGTAACAGCATCTTAAATGAAAGCAAATCTAAAACTGGTGCATGCTGCGTTTGTTGACAGCATGCAGCCAACGACAGCCCACCAACTGAAGGGTCCTCCAGTCTAACGTATCCCCCTCGAGGCAAGTGAAGCAGTTGGTAGATGATCTGGCCATTGGGACCCTTGTCTGGATCTACAGCTGACACTGACAACAGCGTTGTGCCTGGCTGAGCTCCTTCTAAAATCTTCTCTGTGAAGTTAGTCACTCCAAAAGGCCGGAAACGAGGAGCATTGTCATTTACATCCAACACGTTGATGGTTAATCTTGCTGTAGAGGAGATCATGATATGAGAGATAAGTGGAAACTACTTAGGAAGTCACTTATAATAAACTGAAGGTTAAAGAGTCACTTACCATTGGGAACACTGCCTGACCTGTCAATAACATCGCTGGCATTGTCATGTACAGACACAATGATCTCAAATGTAGCTACCAGCTCTCTGTTGAGAGGGTTGCGTACAAATACCGCGCCTGAAAGTCCATATAAAGACACACAAAAGACCTGATATAGCCGGTATCCATCATCATTACTCAAAGTAAAGCTTTTTAGATCTAAACATACAACGCGGTAGAAATATATGTCTCACCTGTGTGTAGATCAATCCCAAAGGACTCCTGGAGCCCATCCACTGGGTTGTTCCCATCATCCTTTGCCTCCACGGAAATAATGTAATACTCCAACCGCGGATGCAGATCAGGGTCCTCGGCAGTCAGCGTGGCTACCACCACACCGGGCGGAGTGGACTCATTGACGTTTATCACGGTTACAGGCTGTATAAAACGTGGCCGTGAGTCGTTGACATCATCCAGGATAACAGTCAGGGTGGCCGTGCCAGACAAAGGGGGTGTGCCGCGGTCAGTTGCTATGATGACAAGACGGTAGGATCCGCGCTCCTCTCTGTCAAGCGTGGTGTTGCCCACTAAGACAGCGCCAGACAGCGCTTCGACCACAAAGCGGTCCTCTGCGCCACTTTCCAACCGATACGTCAGCCATCCGTTAGAGCCAGAGTCAGCATCGGTGGCAGACAGTTGAGTCACCACAACACCTGGAAGAGACAAAGCAATGACTGGAGAGCAAATATACACACACACATTGTGATCAGGTATCACTACACCGAAGACAAAAAGCCCCTAAACCTCATAGAGTGGAGGGGTAATACTTTTGTTTCAACGTCCCTCCTCCCATCCCACTCACTGACCCAGATCATAGAAACAAAGCAATGCACACACCAGTCGGGCTGTTTTCAGGAAGTCGAACGCTGAAACTGGACGGGCTAAAGACAGGAGGGTTGTCATTTTGATCCAGGATGGTAACTGTGAGAGGTACGCTGTTGTTTAAACCTCCTATGTCCTCCGCAACCAGAAACAGCTCTACACGAGGCTCCTGAAATGCCTCTCGGTCCAACTTTGCTCCCTGGCGCACAAGTATCACACCTGGAGGGAGATACAGACTTTACCATCACACTTTTTAAAAAAAGAAATCTTCTTTCTTGTTACTGGAGAGTCACAATGTTACCAGTATCAGCATCTACGGTGAAGAGGTCCACCCTGGGTCCCAGCAGGCGGTACTTCACCACAGCATTACGTCCAATGTCTTTATCCTCAGCTAGAACTGGTCCATTTAAAACTGTTACAGTGGTTCCTACAAGACAGACAGAGATGTCAGGAATGAGGAAAAAGCTGTCCTCCCAATTTAAATCAATATGTGGTAAAAAGAAAAGTCATCTTAATTATTACACACTGAAAATTATTCACGTAAAATTCTTTGCTTTTCTTCTTTAAAAAGTAGTCCTTGTTTGGGGATAGATTTAGGCTTGTCACTTATGCTGACTTTAGTCTCACATTGATCATCAGTCCTTACAAGGTAAAGGACTTTTGGAAGAAGTCTTCTGTACTGTCCCCAGGTCACGTGTTTTTTATTTGTGTTTTGAACAAATGTATTTTGTGTATCTGAAGTGTATTTATAATACAAGGCTATTTGTAAATCACTCGACAAAGTGAAAAAAAAAGCCTTTGCTGAACACGAACTGTGTGTAAACAGATTCAGGAAGTGGGTTAGACAGTGCTACAGACCATGTTGCTCTGCCATGCAGTTATAGGTTGCAAAGGTAGACACACACACACACCCACACACACACGGATGCTACCTGCAGCAGAGTTTTCTGTGATTTCAGCCCTGTAGCTGCTCCTGGTAAACACAGGCCTATTGTCATTCTCATCCAAAATGGTGATAACCAAGAAGTCTGAATCCTGGTGTGTGGGACAAAAGATTCATGGCAAGAAAATGCTTAGAAGACTGTGTGACACAGCAAGCAAGAGACAAATATAGGTCAGTCAACCTGCAAACTAATATAGAGATATCAGACGTCAGATCAGACAGATTTTGCACTACTTTGTTGCATGCACTAATGGACTGCATTCAGACTCTTAGCGGTTCACATCTCTGCAGGCAAGAAGAACAGTTTCACACCTTTTCCCACAGATGCATGGTGCGTTTAAAGAAAACCTCACAACTGCAGTTTGATGAACTATGTTACTCTCGCTTTAAGTAAAAAGACCACATATGAACACGATGCAGGAAGTAAAGTATCAAAAAACAGGTGGGACATAGGTATAAACAGAAGTGTCTTATTACTCTTAAAGTATCAAAATTATGTAACTTTCAAAGATGAACTTCATTTGAACTCACGTATCACTGTACCTAGTAGAGCAAAATGGGCATAGAAAACCTCAGATTGAAAGTTTTGCTATTTTTCTTACATGAATCCACCGTTTGCACTTTGCACTTTTTACATTATATAACTTTTATAGTTGTGATCAAAGGTTTATATACAGTCATCATGGGCATGAATGTCATGGTAAATTTGTCACCATACAACTGAGTGGCGGGTGTGTCGGGGCTGGCGGTGTTCTTCCTGGGTCCACCTTGAGGCGGAGTCAGGCAATCTCCTTCACCTCCCTCAGTGGATTTCCTCCACTATCACTGCCTCCACCCTGCCCACTGAAGCTCTGGATTCCCTGCCACAAAACCATTCACTTGGGTTCACGACGACGCCTCCCAATTGGAAAACCGCTCTGATCCAAGTAAGCAGCCACACCTACTGAATCACTCCTCAGATTTCCTGCCTCACTTTGCCTCATTGTCTCTGTTCTCCCTGTGCCCTGGAGGAGACTGTAATCCTGTTCTGGTTAAACCAGTCATCTGTGCCCGTCTTCCGCTCCTGAGTTTCCCTAAGAAGTCTCCCCTCCACCTCACTGACGCTCCGCACATCTTGCCCATATTGTACATATTCATGTAAATAGTTGTTTAATATCTTGTGGGGTTGTTGTTGGTTTTGGTGTTTGTAAATGGCTTTGATATCACTGAATAAATCAAGTGTAAATTCATCGCTGAGCTTACTGAGTCTGCTTTTGGGTCCTTTCCCTCAAGCTGGCCTCCAGGTCACCTTGTGATAAACATGGGCTTTTAAACTTTTAAAACTTCGAAGTTTTCTTTTTCCAGTACAGCATGCATACATGCTTTTGGTAGACATCAACAAGCTTTTGCATAACTTAGGCTGGATATTTGACCATTCTCCTTGGTAGATTTGGTAGAATTCATATACTTTAGTTGGTTTCCTGGCACATGCTAGTTTTAAGCATGGGGTTAAGGTTGGGGCTTTAGGAACACCAATCAAAAAGCTTAACGTTTACTGCTTTATCGACTGGAAAACCAGTTTTGATGTGTGTTTGGATCATTTTCAAACATCAAGCTGCTGATTTCAGGTGAAGTTGATGATGTCTCGTCTGGCCATAAAATCTATTCTCCAGAAGGCATTTGGCTTGTCCATGTGAGTCAGAACTCACCACCAACACAACGCAGAAGCTGGCCGCCCCTCCCAGAGCCTGGTTCTGTTGCAGTTTTCCTGTTAAAAGAGTTTCTCCTTTCCACTGTCATCAAATGCTTGCTCGTAGGCGTGTCTGATTGTTGGGTTTTCTCTCTGTTATGGTGGGCATCTGTTATTGTACACTATAAATCAACTTGAGGTCACTGTTGTTGTGATTTAGGGCTATATTACCCATTTGTGCCTTGTTCATCGTTCAAACTAAAGCAATCACCCAGAGTTTGAAGGGCTCATTTACATTTCATTCACATTATGGCAAGTGCTTTCGTGAAACAACTATTTGTGCATAACCTAAAAACCACGCTTGCAGTTAAATTCCCGAGATAAGCTGCAAAGACACACTATTTTATTTGCAGGCAGATGGGTTCATTGGTCTCTCTGTGAAACTGTCAGGGTGGTAGCATGCAAACACTTGCAACAAATGCACACAGGACAGTGAGCTTACCCTACGAGCGATGCGGGGATTCTCGGGGTTGTCTTTGACGGTGATGGTGAGTGTGTATTCCGCTACTCGCTCTCTGTCTAGTGGTCTGTTGACCTGGACGACACCAGTCTGTGATACAAACAAGAGACATATTTCACCCTTATCTAAAAAAAAAAGACAAATTCATATCCTGTCACATAAGCTTTTTATTTATAGTCTATACACAGCTAATGTATATAGCTGAACTGCAGATTAAAGGGAGCCTAAACACTTCCATAGGTTAAACTAAACTAATAAACTGATCTGGGACTAAATCTAGAAGCACTTGGATGCTTCTTTATCTTCCACCACCTGCTCCACCTTTTTCAGCCTAAACCCCACCACCCAGTTCTCTCACTGTGTCATTGATGTAGAAGGCTCCATCCTGGTTGCCAGCAGTGATGTTATAAGTGAGCAGTGCGTTGCGTCCGCTGTCTGAATCTTGCGCCCGGACTCTGGCCACAGACGTGTGTACTGACGCGCCTTCACTTACACTTGTGTTGTAAGGCAGGTTAAGGAGGACCGGGTCGTTATCATTGATATCGAGAACATAAACCCCCACCAGCACCTGAAAAAAATAAGAGCCACCTTTAAAAATAAAGGCATTCAGTTCAAGCTGGTTGAACAGCTATTAATAAACCCATAAAAACAAGACTTTATTATGATTTTTTATATTGTGGGTTATGTGACATCAAGAGATTAAAAAAAACTACAGCAGTCATTCAGGTGATATATAGTATCCTACATGTGGTTAATGTGTATAGTAAGCAAATAATAGAACTAAGCCACATTTAACACACAGTAACAGACATGGCAGAGTGTGTGGGTGCTTATGTGTGAAAGCGTGGCCCACCGAGCTGTTGCGAGACGGGGTTCCCAGATCTCGGGCTGTGACAGTGATGTTATAGAAGGCAGTGGTCTCTCTGTCAAGCTCTACATCCTTTCTCACTCGAAGCTCACCCTCCACTGGGGAAACCATGAACTCGTCTGACAGAAAAACATATAAGAGAGTGGAGATGCATATCAGTGTAGAAGGGGGTGTTCCTAGGCTTCTTATGTGACGTTATCTAAAGGTTCTCTACTTCACTAAAGGTGAAAAATGTCCCAGACCTTCACAGGACGCTGGGGATGTCCCTGAAACGCCCTGCCTCGGTTGTGAAAATGCTGCACGTCCCTTTTATACGACTATAAAATTTGGTTACTTAATAGTCAGGTTACAATGTTGCAAGGACATTTTGGACATGTTTCCAGGAAGTGTTACGAGACGGTGCCCTTCACAATAACTGTAATGTTCTCAGGATGTTCAGAGACGTTTTGAGGGATTTCATAACAGTTTACCATCACCACAGCAAATCAGTCTGATACGAACTTTGGAAATCTCCACCGGTGATGCTGTACTCCACTTTGCCGTTGAGCCCGGAGTCTTCATCCCTGGCTCGGAGCGTCCACACCCGAGGCCCTGGCTGACCTTCAGTAACTTCAAAAGGTCCCTCGTAGGCTCTGGGAAATGTGGGTGTCACGTCGTTTATATCCAGGACGTTCACCAACACCTAAAGAGGGGACAGGAGGGGAGAGTCAAATGAGAGCTGGTACACAGACAAAGGCGATCCTCGATAAAATGCAGAATGCATGTGGGAGGATTTCTATGTGTGTGTTATTCTGTAAATATAAATATGAGTGTTCGTCATCACTGTTGTGCTAGATGTCAGGCGAAGAGCAGGTTTTGGACACTGGTCCGTAGCTGTGACCACCAGCGCATAATGTCCGTTGCTGATCTCAAAGTCCAGCTCCTTCACAGCGGTAATTCTCCCCTAAATAAACACAGCATTAACAGAAGGTTAACATTTTTCTGCTGCTGCTTGTGACGCTTCAGCATAACTGCTCTTATGTCTCACCGTGATGCTGTTGATGTTAAAAGTCTGGATCAGGTTGCCTGAAGCGATGGCATATCGCAAGGTGCCGTTCAAACCCTCATCTGGGTCAATGGCCGTTACCGTAGCGATGGTGGCACCCACTGTCTCCGGTCCCTCGCTCAGCACTGTGACGTACTCCTCTTCGGGGAACTCCGGGGCGTTATCGTTCTCATCCACAATACGAACGTAGATGGTGGTTGAGGTCTGAATTACACACAGAGAAACACAGAAAAGCATTCACAGCTGCATGCTCTGTTTAGAGTGATTTTATTTATGTGAACGACAAAAAAACGATTAACTTGTGGCAACTGAGGCTGCAAGGGAGTCTCAATATGAGTTCATACTTCTTTTGTATTGCAATTACAATGAAACTACAATGAGTTATCATCAGTTGGGCGTGCAAAGGTCAACAACACAACAAAACACTTGTGATGCTCTCATGTGACACTGGATATTCAGCATTCACTTTATATGAAGGAATAATAAAACAAATAAATAAAAACAGGTTTGCTGAAAGAATATCTTGTGAGAACCAAAACTGCGAAATCATGAAAGTGAGCCATAAAGCCCAGCCTGTTCCAACTCATTTCTGGTTGTTCAGATCTTGACACATCAGCAGAAGTAAAGGTATCACTGCAAGAGATAAAGGTCATGCAAGTTCCTGCTCCACCAGTTCCCCAACCAGTGCTGCAATAAGAACGAGCGACTAACCTGGCCCTTCAGGCTGGGAGGGTTAAATTCGTCATTCGAATTATATAATGCTCCAAAAACAAAACCCACCAAGTGATAACCTATCACCACAGCTTTGTTTACTCTAAATAGTTTTTGGCTAAATCAAAAAAAAGAAAAGACGTCAGTAAAACTTTCAAGGCCCAAAGGTGAAGTGCGATCGTTTTTCACAGGAAGATCAGTTTACTTGTAAAAGAGCTCTCTTACTATCACGTTTATGTTTTGTGTCCTCGTGATGCCACTGGGGTCATCTCAGTCTTAATTGTGCCTGAAAAAAATCTGATTGGAAACAAACAAAATCCCAGTTTGCTACAAACTGGATACTGAGCATTCGCAATAAACATTATTGAGATTTATCAGAAATATATTCTACCACTCCAAAACACGTCTTCTGGGCTGCAGACTATCACAGACTAAACGTCTAGATATTTCTAGACATACCTAACTAGAAGTAAAATCTTACAAGTCAGCAGACATTTCCTGATATTGTGACGTCTCACAGATATAGTGGTCAGATATGCACCAGTCTGAAAATGTCCGTTAACAGAACAAGCTCATTTAGAAACAGTTTAATCACATAATTAGGGTTTGTTTTCTCCACCAAAAGACTCCAGCACCCTCAACACTATGTGCAACACATGTCGAGTCAACATATGTCTTGATGGTCATTTGCTAACTACCGTGTGAAAGCTAACAATAATATAAACAATGACTGAGCGAGCTGATAAGGTAATACTTTGGTGCGATTACAGTATGCAGATGTAAAAGCCTGCAGGCTGCCCCCAAAAATGTGATGATGCAACATTTTAAACTTTGCACCACTGAAAACAGCTCAAACTCTTTTAATATAAGTCTAACAGACAGGAACACAAAAATAAATATATACATTTTTTTTTTTAAATCCCTAAACATTTATATCAATATTGCCGTTAAAAAACAAACTAGTATCTGTGAGGCTCTTTTTGCGAGAAAGGATAGTGGGTGGGTCACTGAGAGCGAGAGAGAGAGAAAGGGAAACAATGAGGAGGAGCGAATAAGGGACTGTCACGCTGCTTCACAACTCAGAGAAGCTGGAGAGACAAGGGACGATAAACCTCCCCAACTGTTCTGGAGTAAAGTTCAGACAAGTCGCCTAGTTTTAGACTGAATGGGAAGAAAGTTGAACAAAGGCTACTTGTAGATCTAGTTGAAAGCCAAATGTTGTTTATCCGGACAGCCATGGAATGGGTCTCACTCCGTCGCTCATCAGTCTGGGGAAAGAAGTTCGTGTTTTGGTCGCTTTTGCTTTGCATAGCTGGAGGTAAGCACACACGTCCATCCTATTAAGACTCGCTTAACTGGCTGATCCGGGCGTGTATGAACTTGTAAGTTGTGTTGTGTTGCGGCTAGTTGACTGGAGTCACAGATGGATTTTCTGTTTTAGAAAAGTGACCTGTCACACACTGATATATATATATATAGCATCTAGATGGACAAAACAGCCAACTTGCTGTGTCTTACGTGTCTGTACCAATGACAGTAAACCCTCTGCACACTCTTTGGTATTTTGGTATTTTAACCTCTGTTAGCTTTTTACCACATGCACTTGAACGCAGCGACCCTGTAAGCCCGTTATTTTATCTCGCGTGTCTCTAGGTTTTTACTGAGTTGGTTTGTTGCTGTTTTGAGACAGAACATCTGGCGTGGAGCTGTTTAAACCGCCCGCCATGGATGCAGCCCAGTGAAGTGTAAATCCACCTTAAAGTCAGCGACTTTGAGCTTGACGAGATCAGAAGCCCCCCCAGGTTTCAAAACAACTTGTAAAATAAATGCAGCGGACACGAAAAGAGGCGCCTGCAAAAACGCAAGAAGTTGATCCTCTGAAAGAAGTTGAGGAAAAGACTTCCTTGTGCCGTGCAGCGCAAGAACTGCACATAGTTTATCTTTTTAAGACGTCCGTAGGTTTCTGTTTTCTTGGAATTTATTGGGGATTCAGCTGGGAGCTGCGATCATACCCACACTTCATTTATTTATTTTATAAAAGGGACTTTGGGATTGGCTGAAGTTTAGGCAACTGACGGCGGAGGAGAGAAGAGATGCAGCTGTCGCCTCCGGGGTGTAGGGTCCTTCACTTCAAACGCCGCTTAAAAACTCAGGAGAGGTTATCAGCTTTCGCCTTTAGGATTTAAATAAGCTCATCCAAAAGCGAATGTAATGTTTTACCTAAACTTTAAGCGAACTCTATACAAATCAAAGCGTTTCTAGAGCAGTTGCTTGTGGGGATTCAGGTATAAAGCCAAAACATTCAGTGACTCAGATATACCATTTGATATGTTTCTGAATTGTTTATGCAGCACAATGAAATCCGTATCGTTTAAGACAGTTTCCTCCTTTCAGTCTTGTTATGTCTTCCTTGTTGGGACGTTTCCTTCCTTTCAGCTTATGATGAAAACAGCTGTTTTTGCCACTGCCAGCAGTGGGTGTCTTCCCCATAAAAAATAACTGGAACCAAACGGTGCCAATTTTCCAACCAGTGAGTAAAAATAAAATGACTCATTCTTTCTCTGCCTCCTTTTCTGCTCGTGTTGTGGCAGGGATTGTGCTTGGTCACATGTGCCAGATGGGCAAATCTTTACCTATGCAGCAATAAGCTGAAGATGGGGAGGGGGAGGCCCCGTCTTCGGCTTGAAATTTTTCTGGTCATCAGATTTTGAAAGGTCTGTGCATTTGTAGTAAAATCATAATATGAGTCACCAAAAGCAGCGGCCTTCATGCTGCTAGCAAGGGGTTTTCTCTCGCAAGGGCGTTTCTCTGAACAGCTCGAGGACACAGTGATGACCACTGTTGGTGGAACCTTGACTCTGCTTTCAACCTAATGCGACCTGAGATATGAAGACATTTAACTGTGCCAGAAAAAGTTTAACACTGGACGATGTAGTGAAAAACAGGAAGGCAAGGTCAAAGTAAAAAGAGGAAGTTAGTTTATAATAATGAAGTCAGTTTTTAAATGATGTAATCCCCGGATTTTTACCATTTTTGCAAAGACAGAAAGGCCCACGTCTGCTCATTTCCACGTCTGAAATGAGAGGCCACCTTCATTTTTAAAGTGAGGAAATAATCGTGCAATCGTGTTGTAAAACTTCTCACAAAGCTGTCATTACACAACCGTTTACATGCCATTTATTATGTCAAGAAGAAAAGAAAGAGGAAGACAAATTAAACACACAAAGTGCACACGTTGTTTTGGAAAATGCTGCCACAAATTTAGTTTACAAAGTACCAAGGGGCACATCAGATTATTATAAGAAAATGTAAATCTCTAAACGTTGACCTGCAGCTGTGACCCATAACCACTTCCCTTTGTGACAATGTAGAGTGTAGAGCAACATATTTAAAAGGCTTCCTGTTGCTGAAAAGGTGCATCTGTTTGCCATTTCATGCCAGGGGCTTTAACTGAAACTCTCTTACTTTAGAGAGGAGCTCGTCTCCTGCTGCTTTCACTAACACCCTGTAATGGGTTTGATCATCATTACCATTACAGTGGGTGTGAAAAGGGCAGGATATGTGTTGGGAAACAACACTTGCAAGTAGAGGATTGATGCAGTTTGAGAAAACCAGATTTATCTGAAGGGTTCAGCAGCTTCTGTACCATGAGGTAATATCACCGTGCAGACTCACCACAGGGTTATTCAAGACGTCAAAGGTGGGGAAATCTTAGCAGGGTTAATATATGTTTAATCAGCACAGACTATCATCCATGTCTGAACGAAAGAAAGCTGTCAGTGGCAACATGTCCTAAACAGGTGGCATTCTGCCTTAATACAAAGGAGGGCCTGTTTCTGGGCCCTCTGGGGCTATCAGGAATCTGAGAAAAGAGATCAGAGGAGGAAACTTATATGTATAATTGAGCTAAAAAACACGTCTGTTGTATACATGCAAGAGAAAATCAGACTGTTCCAGACACATGGCATAGGTTGCTGGTTTGGAAACCACATCAAGACAGCTCAGGTAGTACCGACACTGCAAACGCCACCCACTTGGCGTGCTAAAAAAAAAATCATATTCATTTCCTTTGAATACCTATTTAAAGATCACAGCGTTGTCGGTAAGAAATGTGTGTGCACATTAGCTCTTCCAAGCTGTTCCCCCAGCAATTAGTTAACATTTAGCTATATTTACTGAAAAAAATGCTGTCTTTACTCTCGCCTTCGATATGCATCACTTCTGTGAAATAGGTCTACAGAAAGCTTAAAGAGCTGTCAAAATGAAATTAGGAGAAGAGGAAGGTAGGGTGGGTGTGAAACAGGAGAGGCGAAGGGCTTCCTCTCCTATTGTCCCACTAGGAAGCCATGAACAGTGGGGGGATAAAAGTTTCACTTTAATCACCATCCCAGGTCTTCCTATTGCTTTTCCTAACACACAATGGCTCCAGTAGAGTTCAGCCCCGAATACAGAATTATGGCATCGACCTAACATTGTGTTACACACACACACACACACACACACACACACACACACACACACACACACACACACACAC
>NW_024582457.1:837801-862336 GCF_018398535.1 Haplochromis burtoni
GCCAATGAAAGAGGAGAGGTGATCGACTGTTCTGCTGTATTTAACAGCAGCTGATTCTGTTAATATTTAGACAAAAACACTTGTGTGCTTATTAATTCTGGCTTGTTTGCACGGTGCAGCTTCCCCTTACAAATAAGTAGCACTGCCAGTAAGAGCCAGCAAGTAGTTAAATCTACTCTAATCACATTCAAAGCAAAAGTTTCTGCAGGCTTAGATGCATGTGGAAGTGCTTTCAGTGATTCACAAAAACATGGGTAGTTACTTTGGAGATTTAACTATCTAAATTATACAGCTACATAGAACAACATAACTGAACTAATAAAACATGGGAGCTTTTAAATTACTTTTCTTTCTTTGATGAAGCTTGTCAGCTTATTTTTTTCATAACTAGCAGGGGAAAAGACTTTAAACAAAGCAGGAGCTCTCTAAGAAAACTATTAATAGAGAACACACCGCAACAAGCAGGTCAGCAGAACAAGTTAAAATGAATCTGTGCAAACACAAAGAGTTGGGACCAAAGTTTTTAAAGTTTGGGATATGACTGTAATGCGGCAGGCACAATAAAGTTAATCCCCCACTGTTTGAATGATCAAGTAATTGTGTAAGTAATGTGTAAACTGGTTAATGTATTGCCTCATATTGTAGGAAAGCTGATCTTTAGGGTTTTTTTAAATAGTTGTGTAGACAAATACAGTAAAGATGTGCTAGGAAATAATGACTGCCATTTTATACACATTTAAATAGTTTAATCAAGACTCTGATTTACAGGTTAATCCCCAACATTAATAGTGAGCATAAATCAGCAGGGACAGTCATCTCCAACGCTATAATTACTGGCATTGTGGGTAGTGGTCCAACCTGCTCGAGGTTTTTATCACATAAAGAATCACGAAGTTTGCAACAACTGAAGTTTGGCTTCGTGGAATAATGAGCAAGAAACGGGGAGTGGAAGTGTTTATGTGCTGGGATAACTCAGGAAGGAAGTCCACTCCCCAAATTCTGGCATTGACTTAGACTCCACCCTGACTTTCCCAAACAGACATATGGACACACACACACACACATTTACTGTAAAATTTTGCCATGGTGTCATTATAAAAGATACACATACGTGGGCAAACTCTTCTTTCTCTGCAGTCCACCCACACACGCACCCGTGCATGCAGCCTTCCTGTAACTTTTGCAGCAGTAAGCATTCTTTAATCATCTGTTACAAAGGCAGATCATTACAAAATAATGAGTCCGTTGACAAAGCTAGAGAATGACAGCCTTTTTACGCTGCTCTTTTACAACATAGCGAGGCGTTATATAGGGTGTGCATTTTCCAGATCATGTGTCTGCTTTAAAGTGAGGTTCTGAGAGTGGCATCACACTGCCTAGCCTGAGGATGAGCTAATTTTGTTGTGTTTTTGCAATGCAATAATCATTGAAAGCACACAATTTATGTTTATCTATTCATGCATTCCACTGCAACACTGAAGAATTCACAACAGGATGTGGTTGAGGCAGAGAGTGAGAGAGGGAGAAAGGTTTATGCAATAAGCTGAGAACGGGCTCACAGCTGTGCAGCCGGTTTCCTGAATGTACATGAGTGTGTGCAGAAGATCTTTGAGCGTACGATCCTTTGAGATATTAATACACATAATCGATACACAACAATTGCTGTGTATTAATACCAAACAGCAAGATGATATTTAAAGTTAATAAACAGAACTTCAGTGGGATTTTTTTTTATACTGTCCCCATTTTAAGAGATGAAGAAGTTCCTGCCTATATTTCTGTAGCTCACAAAGAGGAACAAGAGATTTAACTCCCTCAGGACATTTGTATATTTTTCAAGACAGCAAACTATGCATGGTTTTTAACCACAGTTTAAATGTACAAAATAGGAAGCAAACTTCGCACAAAAACCCAGGAAGCATGCAGAAGTGTGCCACTAAAGCCCATGTTAAGTTTGGCAGGTGATAAAATTACTGCTTTTACTGTGGTTACTTGTGCAATACCTGGCAGGAACTCAACTCAGCGCAACTTTTAGGTGTGCAACTAATTTCAGCAGACCTGCCATTTATTTTCTACATTCATTTCAAATTGCTCAAAACATGTTATTATCAAAATGTCACTGTAGGGTTTTATCCTTTGCTTTTTTAAAATCTTTCGTTATGTAATTTTTCCCTGGCAGTTTGTACCCTGGAAAGGCCCGCTGCCAAACCAGATGCGACTTATATTTGTACTTCCTTTTTTCCTCTGGTTTTTCTGGGTCATCTGTAATAGACAGCTATAGGGAATTTGTGTGATCTGAACCGAGCAGAATAATAACAAGAATGGCTATTATTGCTTTGACCTTGTGACTCTGTGTTTGTCATTATGGTGAAATATAGTGCTGGAGACTTAGTTTAGTAAGTCTGTAGTAGGAACAACCAGAAAGGTTGCTTTGAGTACTTTGAGCTTTATGGGAGTTGTTGAAACAAAATAATAATAATAAAGCAATATATAAAACATCAGCAAATAAAAGACTGTTTTTTTTTGTTTTATTAGAATGAAGAAGTATAAACTTATATGATCCTACTTCTCCTTCCTGTCTTCTCGTTCCAAAGTTAAACCAGCAAATGATCCGTCAGTGACGCACTCCACACTGATATGTATATGTAAAACATATGCAGTTATACATCTATACATCCATTCAACTATACTATACATATCTGTACCCTTGGATTGACTCACACTCACAGCCACTTTCTTACACTTTACTCTACTCCTACACTTTATCCCAATTTTAATAAATAATCATATTTATACTACATTGAAGTGTTATTAAATAAGCAAACAGAAATAAATCAATATGGTACAGTCTCACCCATGAGTACACACAGTGAAGATGCAAATGATCTGAGAACTCATTTGCATCACTGTTGTAGTTGGTGTGATCCTATTAAAAGCTGGCCACAAGTTTCACTGTCCCGCCTCTTTCAGTAGCAACACCCTAACATTAGCATCCCTAAACTTAAACATTTCTATGGATACGTATAAAGGAGGAGGTACCATCTCAAAGGAAGTTGAATGCACTACATTCTTCCATTGCTTTTGTCTTTTCTCTCTAGCTAAAGGTGAGACACACCACGCCCAGCCCCATTCCACGCTGATTGCTTCTCCTCCCCACCTGTACTACACCTGTCCTGAAGGTGCAAGAGTCAACATGACGTGCGTCCAGAAAGGTACCCTGCATTCCCCCAACGATGTTGTGAGGAGCACTTGGCTCTTCACAGCCCACAGTGACCAGCACTGTCATCCAGGAATGGGCCCAAGGAATTTTTCTCACCCACACCGTAACAGCACATTGCCACCAGGAGTGAAGATGGATCGCATGGGGCACAACCACTGGTTGATTCTAGAGAATGTGAAACCTTCGGACCAGGGCCGCTACTGCTGTGGGATTCTAGAATTCAATAAACATAGCTTGGTGCAGAAAGCCTACAACCATGTTATTCTACAAGTTATACCGCGTAAGTATGTCAAACGCTGTGAATGTGCACTAAGGTTATCAATAATATATTTTGCAAGAAGCTCAGGAGCTGATGTTGCTGAACAGTGAAACTGTTTTGACACGAGTGAGAACCGATATATTTATCTCTTTCCAGCAAGGAAAGGATTTCAGAATTGCACTGTCTGGGATCCCACACCAACTGCAAGTACTGCAAGTAAGTATGAAACATTATTCAGGCCTTCAACCAATAAATGTCTGAGGCAGTTATTTCGTGATGTTATTAAACTCACAGCCTGTCTGTTGCTTCCCTAGGCTCTGTGCCAGTGGCCTTGGCTATAACAGCCTGCATCGTGGCTCTGCTGTCCCTGCCTCTTATTCTAGTGCTCGTGTACAAACAGAGGGAGAATTCACCGTTAGGAAGACGTATGTATTACTGATGTGCACAAACAGCTACACACACACTCACACTTAATTTCCACCTTTGGGCCACATAAGTCTCTCGCACTGGACTTCCCATAGTGTTTGTTCTGACACGTTTCCTGTCAGTGAGCTCGATTAACTGTATTTCACACAGTAGGAAGTGCATTCATAGTCTTTTTGTAGTGTTCCGCTTTGTTTCAATTCATTTACAATGGCCCATTTCCTATTTCCTCTCTCCCAGGTGGACAAGAGCTAGTGAGGATGGACAGGTAAGGTTTCCCACAGGCAGCTGATCTCAGCGACCAGCTTCAAAACACAGCTGCTCTTTAGAATAATAGACTGTGAACATGGTGGCCACAACACTTGTGACACAATAGCTAGATTAAACCCACTAGCCTCATTAAAATAAACTAGTTAAAACCATGTATACATTTTTTTTTCTTTTGCCATGATGTGTCCTGTATATGCAAATCCTACTGCTAATCGTTTAAGTGTAGTGTTAAATTGTCATTACAGAAAATCCCTTATTAAATCCAAAGTGACAAACATGAAACTCTTGCATGTCTCTAGGAAAGTTTTGAAACAGTTTACTGGGTCATATTGAAAGTTGCTCACTTGTAATCATGCTTCTTCTTCATGTATGTGTGTGTGTGTTCAGTGAGGCTCTGGGCCATGAAAACCCAGTGTTTCGAGGGGGATCACCAGAAACAAAGACACGCACTGTTTCTCAGATCATGACTAGGCAGTCATCCGAGACAGGTCGCCACCTGTTGTCCGAACCGGGAACACCCCTTTCTCCTCCGGCACATGGCGACGTATTCTTCCCAGCAGAAGGTAGGACCCCCCCCACCCTGCCTCACAACTTGTACTCATACAATATTCATGCTGAGACTGAGTCGCTGACATAAGGGACCTTCCACTGGTAAACATCAAAGCCCAAAAAGGCAATGCAAGTCATCTCACTTTTAGAGGTCATTTACATGGCTTAGTGTGTTATATCTGTTGTTCCGATATTCTTATTGTTGTGAATGAATGCAAATCACTTTGTTCACATTTATTTCACACTCAAAAAAGAAACACTTAAAAAAACAAAAATGAAAAAGTACCGGGATATGCGTGTAACTGCATTGCACACAAGGGTTTTGCAAGACACCTATATCAAAATGTGCACTCAGTCTGGTAAAAGACTGATGCAATCAAGAACCACTAGTTCTTTCTGCGCTTTTGCTGAAACATCCTGCGTTTGGTGGAAGTGTTGGTGGAAAGATGCTCGTGAATTTGTAGTGCGTAGCTGCACACTCAAAAACAGCTGGGCTGAGTCTTGCATGACTCTGAAAACATATTGTGTAGGAGATTTCATCCCCCCCCCCCCAAACACACACACAAAACCACCCCCTTACACTGTCCTCTTCTTAATTCTTCTCACAAGTCATTCTCCACCCATCAGCACTCTCATTGAACACTAATGGCTCCTTCAGTTGTTCCTTCTGACTCAACTTGAAATAATGTTGAAACATTAGACACGGTTAAGGGGTTCAATCCTTAGTGTTTTTCTGCCGATTCCTGGGACACCTGTGCAGACATTCCAGGCATACTGAGGCGGATTGACCCATTTCCTTATAGCACGGTTTGAGATGTGCATGGGAAGAGGGTAAGGTACAACTTACTGAGTATACAGCCTTAAGCAACCCATAAAGGTTTCAACACTGTAATAGGTGAATATATGGACAAGCCTTCCTGAAGCTCAAACAGAAATGAGAAACATAAACATAAGGTAAAATTGTGCCATATGCTGCAGTTTTCACCTCTTCAATCAAACATTATTCTTTTACTGGGGAGCTGGACGCCTTTTCCATTTCTTGGTGTGATCTCTATGTTTCCCGTCTGCAAAGAAAAGTCAAAATTATTGATAAAACCTTCATATGTTCGACATAAAAAACAATATCTTTGACATTTGTCAAGGAAGATTTTCCATGCCGGAGCTCATTTCCTTCAGTGGTCCACAGATGTTATGTTGAAATACACAGCTTCTCATAAGGTTTCATGTTACGTGGATGGAGGCCACACTTTAGCTTTCTTCTTCATTTTTTCCAACTTGCTGACCTTAAACTTTGCGGAATTTAACAAGCAGCACTTCCCTGTTATCGCTAGCATGTCGCAACCCAGACCCAAGGCCTTGTTGTTCTGCTTTTTAATGAGTTTTCAGAAACACGAGTAGTTCTGTGGAACTGATCAGTCTCCATGTGTGTCTGTAGTACTCTGAGATGTGGGAGTTATGGAAAAAAAAAAGTAAAGAAAAGGAAATTCTTTCAATTTTTTCATTTGACTTTTGAAAGATCGGGTATGTTTGAGGCAGGAAGTGCACATTTGCATGTTCGAACACCCCCATATCAAATTTTCCACATAACAAAAAAAGAAAAAGAAAAGAATTGTGTGTTTGTGTAGGTGGATAGTGATACCTACAATGATTTCTGTGCTCTCACTGACATGCACTGTCTTTGCTTGCAGCTGCCATCCCTGAGTTTCCAGAGTTCCTGTAGGTTTAAAGAGGAGCTGAACCTCAATCATCACTCAAACTGCTGATCTGGAAACAGCCCTGCAACTATCTTCCTCTTCTCTCTGCCTTCAGACGGACGCTCTCCTTCGAGCCATCTCAGAATAACCCCGGATTTTAGTCTGTACATTGTCTGGACCCAAGGAGGGAAAAAAGAAGGCTGCATTTCTTTGATTCATAAACTACTTCCACCTGCAACAACAGCTGCAGGCAAAAAGTGAACTTTGGGTCGTGACGACTTGTTGTGCTTCATTTTACATCCAAACACTGGCGATGGCTTGCAAACCATTCATTCAAATCAGGTACCTCGTTTGGCTGAAACACACTGCTTATAATAGTGTTGGCATGTTTTTTATTCCAGCCCTAAATAACTCACTTTGCGTGACTGTCTGTATACTTTGTGTCAGTATTGTGGTTTCTATATGTCAGCAAGCACACCAACCAAAGATCTATGCTATAGAAAATGTGCAGGGGTGGCATGTTGTTTAGGGCAAGTCAAACCCTAAAGAACTCACAATGATTTCTGTAAATTTCCTGTGTCACTCTTGTGGTTTCTTTGTAACTGTAAGGGGGCCAACCGAAGACTTATTGTAAATCTGTCTTTATGTATTTGCTAAATGCACAAGCTGTCAAAGAAACAATCCTATGTAAAAGACCCCACACAAGACTACTTTTTAACTTGTTGATGTTGTAACCTTTACACAAGAAGGCAGGAAGGTTACATCTCCAGGAAGCAAACAGTGTTGTTTTTGTTTTCTTTCTTCTTTAAACCGAACAACTGGTGTGAGGACGACTTAACACCCTTTTCTCCCTTTAGTCATTTGACATAAGCCGTCTGCACCAGCGAACTCTCAATCATCAGAGAAGTGCCAAAGGTCTTGTACAAAAAAAGAACAGTTTTTGCTTTTACAGGCATTATGCTGTTCCTCTGTTTTAACTTGAACTTGCCATGTTTTCTATTTCTTCTTTGCTACCTCAGCTATGCGTAAACTCTGTTGCTTTAAATACTGTCTTTCCTTCCTGTGCTTCCAGAAACGCAGCCCTTCACAGTGGCCTTAAATATTCTCATAAAGTACTGAAAATTGCAGGAAGAATTTAGAAAAAGCATTCAGAAAAGATGTTCTTGCTTGTGCTCGTGTACAGTTCAATAATTCTAAACAAAATGTTTATTGTTTTTTACTCTTGAATGTAGCTGATTTTTATTAAATAAAGAACAACAACAAAAACCTTAAAACAGTTTAATCACTGCAGTGGAAGTAAATCTTTTAGCAATATTTTTGTTTTTTATTTTTTTTATTTGACTGTGGTAAAATATATTGTAATATTCATTTGTATTTTATTAGTACGTGTGCAATGGGGCTGTTTGATAAATATCAAATATTTCAAGTGAAAGTGCGGGAAAAAAGCTTTAAAATGTTAACCTAAGATCAGTGAACACAACTTGGCTTAAGAGAAGAAGGGCGAACGTATATATGACAGCATTTTTGATATTATTTAGTGTGACTGTAAAAACCACCGGTGGGTTTTTTTTCACACTGAGGTGTACAGGAGGTGCTTGGAGGAAATCCTCTCTAGAACGATGTGTAGCAAGTGTACAGTTCGGGTTATTATGTAAAGATGTTTTTATTCTCTTAAGAGTTAATGATTGTTTTTTGTGTTTAAATGCTTGTGTTTTCCATTATGCCTGCTTATGTGTGTCTGGGTATGTGTGTTTTTAAAAAAAATCTGGACTGTGACCACATGTTGACATGAGCGCAAACGTTAACAAAATACAAAAAGGCTTGTAATTAGCATGTTTGTTCTGTATATTACCTCTGAATCCTGCTATTAGTGGCTTTTATAATAAAGTGGCACTTTAAAGCCTTGTGTCTCTCAGTTGTTCCTTTCAAATGGCAGGTCTCCAAAACTATTACATTACAAGGACATACTGCACTTCTGTCTGGGGAGCCATCACAGATAGAACAAGGTTGTTCCACTTGTGTGCTTCTAAGATGGTGCACACCAGAGGGAGACCGGCAGTGAGGAGAGAAAATGATAAAACAAGCTTAGCATCTTGTTTCATGAGAAAAGACAGAGCTAGATGACTGATAAGTGAAAATCCCCGGTGATGGCCATTGTTCTCTTCCCAGCTTTTTCTCCAGCTTTACATTGACTATTTATACAGTGCATTAAAAATGTGCATTATTATAGGTGTAAAGTAAATTTATAGCACAAAACTCAAGTACAAGTTACATGACAGTGGATGCCTTTGTGACTCATACAGTACTGTACATTATTCCTTCTGTATAAGCACACAAAGGGGAAAAGAAGAAATGTGAATTGTGGCTTTCGTTTTGACAAAATGAAAGCCATTTAACTTAAAGAGAATATCAAGAAACCACTATATTTGTCTTCCTGTATTTTATATTTGCCATATTTGTGCCTTAATTAGGTCAAGCAGATAAGAAAGCATTAAGCAGACCTCAACAGAACCCGTGTCTCGGACAAGAGTGTGAGTAAGATCAAAACTGTTATGTATAAGAAGCTGAATCCTCTTAACCAGCATTATTCAACTTTACTCATCATCATCATTTGTCCTGAAACTCACCTTGAAATTACATTTAAGTATATTTCCCAGTTATTATTTTAACATCTATTTCTTAAATATAACACTTACATGTGTTATTTGAGAGCTTATATCCATTATTAGTACACTGAAAATAACCCATCTGTCTGCATACTGCTGGAGCCTATGCTAGGTATCATAGGGGCAAGAGGGAGGGTACACCCTGAACAGGTCGCCGGGCCAACACATGAGTCCAATTTAAAAAAATGGGGTAAATTACAAATCCCCAAATAGCGCTCGTAGGTGTCTGTTTTGTTTTCCCAACACAGCTGCAGTGAGTTTACTTTAATATCAAGTGCCAAAAATAACACATTCTTTTCATCCACTGAGCTGTGGCGTCTGGCAGTACTATTTACGTCACAACCCAGATTGCGGCGGCGCTACGTGTTAGTAAATGTGGCCCATAGAGGCAGAACTATTCATGTCTACCTCATGCATGCACACTTACAAACACAAAAAATGGTTAGTTATTTATTATCCTGATGAATTCAGATTCAATACTCTCAGTGATCTGAGAGTAGCTAAGGGAAAAAATTGTTGGAATTGATATTAATAAGACATGTTTGCAGCATGTTGTAATGCCATGCTTACTGCTGTGCCCTACCGACAGAGGTGGCGTGCCATCATCTTCTACGGTGACCGTTAGTCGGTACTCGGCCTGGCGCTCTCGATCGGGAGGGGATGGGCGCGTCACCATCTCTCCGGTCACTCGGTCCATGCGGAAGGTCAGGTCCTGGTTTCCGGCAGTGAGATAGTAAAACAGCATGGCATTGGGACCGATGTCCCGGTCTGTCGCCATCACACGGACGACTGATGTACCTCCTCCAACGTTCTGCAAAATACATCAAAAAAGAAGCCTTGTTAAATTATGGATCATCTGTGGTAGACTATAATAAAACTTAACAGCTGAATACTATTTCTGTATACACTGACATCACTGGCTTGCTTGGCTTAGATCGTGTGTCGAGTGCATCCCTACCTCATTCACGCTGACGTTGTAGCCCCTCTGGCTCTCAACAACTGGCGCATTATCATTAACGTCCAGTATGTTGATGGTGAGAGAGTGGTCCGTGTGTCTGGGAGGTGAGCCATTGTCAGTGGCACGGACCTAAAACAATACATGTGAACTGATGTGCATCAGAACACAAGCCTCAGCATGCATTTTGATACCTGGCATTAAACCCCACAGAGGATAAATAAACAAAACGCATGCACTTTGAATACTTTATTAAAATCTGTTTTCATTAACATCAATAATATTAAAACATGACGAGTAAATGAAAAACACTTGTGCCTTTTGTCTCTACAGAACAACAGTCTCAAAAAATGTCTATTTGGTTTTCAATTAAAAGCATCAAACATAAGGCCTGGGGGCCAGAATCGGCCCAGCAAACACTCCAATCTGGCCATTGAATGGCTTTGGAAAATGTGAAGTAAGATCTCGGACTTTAAACTGTATTTTCTGAACTTTTTGTACTAAAGAAAGACCTCCCCCATTGCCATTCATCCTAACAAGTGTAATTAATTAACTCTTTAATGGTTAAAAAATTAAAGATGTTTTTTCATAATCTACCACAGAGATTTTTCTTCGAATTAATAAGAACTTCATGTTTTATAATTACTGGACAGTCTGAGTCTAAGCTGCCAGAACTTCCTCTGTAATTTTACACGCTTCTTAGAATTTAACCTCAATGCGTCATACTGACCAAGACTCAATGTTGAATTGCACTTCTTTTTCATATACAGAGACATTTCAATGATTTTAATATCTAATTAAACTTCCTAAACAGTGACAGAAAGGGGGGTTATGTGTGTGGCCCAACATGTAAAATGTGTTTGGAGTTCCTGGTTAAAAGTATGACAAGTAATTAGTTCATTGTTGTGCTGAATCAGGGATGAGGTGTAAGTTTAGAGCATGAATGTGAAAGAGACACAGGTGTCTGGTAAAACTGTCCTACAGTAACTATAGTAATCTGACCTTCAGTAGATAGCGGTCTACAGACTCCCTGTCCAGAGGAGCATTGACATAAACCTCTCCGTAAGTGTTGTTCACAGTCTTGATCATGAACACATCTTCCATGTTGCCTGCCACCAGAGTGAAATTGACCTGGCAAAGAGCAACAAGTCAGAATGAGTGAAAGAAAAATGGGGGCAGACAGTCACTGACTGAATGTCAGATGATTACTTCTACTTACTGCAACCAAAAATGAGAGTGTGGGTATTTTTAATAGCTTTTCTTTCACATTAAGAAAGTAAATTAAGAAATAAGAAGTGAGAGTCCAAAACCTGCGCAGTAGGAAGTAGCAAAAAAGGAAAATGTGATACTGGCAGCTTAAGTTGGCCATCGAGATGCCAAAATCTAAGAGAGCCGATGTGAAACTGAAATAAGTTTAATTTGACTTCTTGTATTGCAATCTGAGGAAGTAAATATTTGTAGTACTAGTGCCAGATTAAGAGATACACAACCTAAAATAAGGGAAACACAAGTTATAAATGTCACATTCACTTTTGAGATGCCGGGAAAGCACGCTTGCTTGATTCAGGATGTGATAGGAACTAAGAAGAGAAAAAATAAAGCACCATATTTGGGAAGCAACGTCTTTTTTGCTCTTTGTCAGCTGTTAAGTGCAGTAAAACGTAAAGTAAAAGATATGATATTAAGCGCCACACACAGAAGATCTTTCATTATTTTCTGCTGTTTTAAAAAAAACCCTCACCAGTCCATTTAAACCAGCATCTCTGTCCCTTCCCAGAACTACTGCCACCTTTGTACCCTTGGGTGTGTTTTCTGGGATGGCGCGTGAAATATCAGATGTGATGTCAAACTCTGGACTGTTGTCATTCTCATCCAGAATGGTGATGGACACCTGTACAGAGGTACGATCGAATGGAGGTTAAATTCCACATTTGCAAAGTAATACTTACCTTGAACATTAAATAAACCCGGGCAAACAAAACATAATGATCACGTTACACAGCAAACACATTTACTGTTGTACTTAACATTCCCCATAAAAAGAACGTCTTACCTTCTGCAGTTCCAGAGAGGGATGCAATTAATAAAAGAGGAAGGCCATTAGCTTTCTGCGCCAGAATAGACACAAACACATGAAGTAATAAATCCACAAGGCACAATAATAGGAGGGGTAGGCCCGAAACAACACCATTCACAACAAAGGGGCGTACCACAGTGGAGTCCTTTTTGGGTCCTCCATCATCAGCGACAACAGTCAGCGTGTACATATCACCCTTTTCTCTGTCCAGCAGGCCTGTCACTGTGATGCGGCCCTGAAACAACACACAGACACGCATCAGCAGATACCGTAACCATCATAGAGTCCATACAAGATGTAAGTCCCAGTGTGACAGCGACGAAAACAGAAGAAAATTAACAAGTATCACACAAATCAACAAAGGAATCCCCATTTCTCATCTATCAAAGGAATCAAATGACTTCAAAGCACCTAAAGCACTTTGATCAGCTTACAGTCATACAGCAACACGAGTGTTAGCCTAAATCACCGGGGACGAGGTGTTACTGAGTCGCATTGCGGTTAATGGATGAAGCATATTTGACGGAAGGTAGGCGCAGCCTTTGAAGTGCACACACATGAAAACAAGGCATGCACACTGTGATCAAATCATCAGTGACCTTTCTTCCACCTCTTCCTCACCGTGACGCTGTCTATCTTGAAGAGGGCCAGAGCTGCGGGCGACGTGTCGGGGTCGAAACGGTACTTCAGCTGGTTCAAGTTGTCGGCAGACTGCGCCTGCACCTGGACCACCTCTGTGCCCGTGGCGATGTTCTCACGAAGTGAAGCCTCGTAACCAGCGGAGAAGAAGGCCACGGCCTCATCCAGCTCATTAAGTAACGTGACGTAAACGGTGCAGAAGCCACGGTGGAACGGCGGAGCTTGGTCGGTGGCTGAGACGTTCATGAGGTAGGAGGTCTTGGTCTCGTAGTCCAGGTAGTCCACAGTGGTAACCAGGCCGGTGCTTACGTCCACCTCAAACTTGCGGTCTGAGCCGGATACGAGGGCGTAGGCGACGGCTCCACCATCACCTGAACAGCAAGAGAGGAAAAAGGTGTCATTTCAAAGAAAAACAACTTATAATAAAAAGTTGTTTTTCCCCCACCTACTGTTACTAAGAATAACAACTTTAAAAGTTTGTAACATTGTTTCGATGAAGCTGTAGTTACAAAACGCAACCTTTTTCCTCAAGTCTGTTTTTTATTAATCACAGTTGTCAACGCTGCTCTTTTGGCTATATGATGTTTATTTCGGTTTCAGGCCTGATCCTGATCTAATGTTTTGGAAAATGTATGTCACGGCACAAGATGCGTCAGAAGCTGCCTAAGCAACACTTTACCCAACGGGAAGTGAATAAGAGGAAGTTTGTGCCATGGAGCAGAAGTAGTGATTTAAATGCCAATTGCGATGTTTCGTGCGCACCATAGTTACAAAACCAGAGGGGAAAAAAAATAAAGAAGAGGTTGGTTTGTTCTCTTTGTGGAGGCACCCACTAGTGTTAGGTTTATTGATCTGCAAGCTGATGATCAAAGGCACAAGCTATGCTAAATAGCACAGCTAAATATGTATTTCCATTTGGTGTTAGATGAAGAAAACCTGATGCTGAATGGTTATTAAAAAGATCTGGAATCAAACATTCCCTTTTCTTGCCACATTTGAAACCGAACTTACCAGTATCACGGTCAGTGGCACGCACCACAATCACAGAGGTGCCGATGCCAGCGGTCTCTCTCAGGCCCAGACGGTTGTACTGTTGCTGGGTAAACACCGGCACCTCATCATTGGCATCGTCTACGTATATGATCACCTGAGGAGGAGACATTCACATTTCCTAAATAAATATATCGAACAGCCACATAAAAGACAATAATTTCACCTCCAAACAAATTGATTATAATGCACATATAATATATTTTTCATCGGATGTGGTTTCTCTGCTTCTCACCCTCACAGAGCTCCTCATGCTGCCCTCATCACTGTTGTACGCCTCCACTTCCAACATATGGGAGCTGCTGGTTTCTCTGTCCAGAGCCCTGAGGCCTCTTGTCACCAGTCCGGTGTCTCTCTCTATACTGAACAGATTGTTGCTGTTCCCTGCATGCATCACAAACACGAGCGCACAGACAGAGAGACAGTGAAAGGAAGGGAAGGTGAGATGAAGCCAAGAGACCTGAACAAAATTGCACATTTAACCTAGGTTTACTGAAGTCCACTGAGTGGGTCATTTCATTTGCTGACATGGCAAATTCAACTTGTTTAAAGAGCCCGTCATCACAAGTACTCTGACTCTTTGGCAAGACCTGACTCATACACACTGAGTAAAGCTAAAGCACAGGAACCAAGAGGAATGATCAAATCAGTGAATCTTGAGAATTTTACTATGTCGACAATTTTCTAAAGAACGTATCTTCACAAAGCTGCCATCACATATTTTGAGACTGTGTTTAAACTTGTAGACATTCAATCAGCGAACAGGATGACCACGTGCAAAGGTTTTCTAAAGGACTGCGACACTTACCAGTGAGGATCCTGTACAGGACTCTCCCATTCTCTCCCTGGTCTGCATCTGTCGCTTGAACCTTTACAGACCAAAAATGAAAAAACAAATAAAGACATCTGCATTGTCTTAAAACATCTGCACAGGATCACGGAACTTAATCAAATGCTAAATAACATGGAAAAGCAAACCAGCTCCGGGAAAGGAAACAGCTCTGCAGTTGTTTTTGCTTTAAAATTGGCAAAGGCACGCTTTAAAAAAAGTGATAGTCTAATGGCAATTATTTCAACTTTATGTGAGAGCTATCATTGCTCAAAACTAAAATCATGACAGACTTAAACAGTTGGATTTGGTTACCACAAGGTTTGAGCATCTCAGTTTTTCTAGTCTCTTTCTCCGATGATAGACAGAACATTTCATATGCATTTTTAATAATTGTCAAGGCAGAGGGAGAAATCTGTATACTATCCCATGCACCACACATTGCCGGGTGCCCAGTGTCTTGTTGCCACAACAACCTCTTCGCAGCTTGGCAGCAATAAACTCTCTCTCTCTGTGTTACAGGCAGATGGCCAGAAACACCCAAAAAAAGCCAATCTCAGCACAGACAGCACGACTCCACAGCGTACACAGATAAACAGTGAAACCTATTGGGATGCTGGTGAATGGGCCATGTCATACGACTGACTTTCTGAATCCAGCATTGTCGCCGGCACTGGATGAGGCCGACTTTATGTCACACCTCGCTTCTCTGTGAATGTGTCAAAATCTGTGGAGGTACCTACAAAGTGCAGACTTAACTGCACACAGAAGAAACGCTCATTCAAGCACATTTACATGTGCAGTCAGGTGCACGCATATAGTGAGACCCACACTCTCGCGGTCTCTGTCTTGCCCTGTGTGTCCTCCTTTGCTCGCTCTCACTCCCTCTGTGAAGAGGGGCCCAACTTCAGTCTCATTAGTTTTATAAAGAGATGTAGAGAGGAGAGGAGAAAGAGGAGGTGAGGGGAGGGGGAGACGGGAGGAAAAAAAGTGGCTGGGGGTCAGATTGGTGAGTGATGAATAGGGCACTACACAGCGGAATGCACCACTTGGTCCATAAAAGGGGGTGCATGAAAGTGCAAGACTACATTGCGGAGCCAGATGTTGGAAGTGCAATTGTGTGGTGTAGACACACAGCTTTTTTTTAAATCTAAGAGTCTGTGTGACTGACAAAATATTTTATTGTCTTTGGCTCTTTGTCATTAAAGCAGCTGAGACGTATTACTTCTGTGATGCTGTTCCTGAGACTTTACCCCCTTTTCAACCCCGTTCCCCTCTTCCTCCCCAGCGTTTCCCCCTCTGTTTCTGGGAAAAGCCGTAGTTTGAGGGGGGAAAAACAAGAGCGTGCAGTTACAAAGTGTGGATCTACAAAACAGATCTGACCTCAACTACTGGAACGAAGCAAAGTTCTGCTTTAAAGTCTCCAAAGTGTCAGCGTGAGTATATATTTTCAAGGGATTTCAGCGTCAATATTAATTGCTAAGAATATACCACAACAGTAAATTATTGAAATCACTGGAGATGTTATATTGCTAGAATTCATTTTGTTTCTACTAGAAATTAATTATTAGTGAAATTGCGTGCACAGTCAGTTAAATTTGCAAATGTGAATCTGACAAACAAAGCGTGCTAGAAAAAAGTTTTGTTGGTTTCAAAACTAGCTGAGTAGTCAGATCTGGAGGAGCAACAATGTGGGGAGAAACAGAGGGAGAGCACCTTAGAGCCAGGCTGCCGAGCTTAAGAACAGCGCGTCTAATCACGAATATGTGCAAGCTACAATATGTGTGGGTGAGAAAGAAAGTTTGTGTTTGAATAGCCGTGTGTTTGTGTGTGTGTGCATGCATGCGAGTGCGGCGTATGTGCTTGGAGGCGCTGACTAATGAACTGACTCTCTAACGAGCCATCCTGCTCCACTGGCCTTTTCACAGCTTTCCTGGCATTTGGTCTTAAAAATAATTTCACGTCCCAATGTGTTTCCCTTAAACCGATAAGCCATGCTTTGTCTCCACTGAATTAAGGACGATGACATTTACAAATGTTACTATGCTGAAGATGGGAGGGAGGGATGGGGGTGGGTAATTGGAGACTGGGGTAGAAGAGGTGGGTTCCTTGCATTTTACAAGAGGGCAATTTAATAAACCCAATTTGTTTTACATTGAGGAAAGCCTGTCAAGCATTGACTGTTTTGTAGTCCTTGATTTAATAGCTACATAATTGCCGCAAATGCCAAACAGTCCCTGCATCTGGCTGTGCGTGCAGGCGTTTCTATGCATATTTGTGCATGTGTGTCATTGTGTATAATGAGCTCTTGAGTGTATGAGCCTAATTAAGCAAAAACATGAGAATAGGCCTAAAATAAACCTAGTCAGCAAAGTTAGGCTTGGCTGGAGATGCAAGCACGTCAAGAGAGCTGTTATGGCACTTTGATGGAGGCTGACCACACACACACACACACACACCCACACACCCACACACATGCATACACTGAAATTAGCCAAATAGACTAAAACCAACACTCACACAATCTCTGAAACATCCTGACTAATATAGCTTTCTCCTTCCAGAACCGAGACAATATGAACACCACTGATCCGGGCTCCAACGTCACCTTTACTTCTAACACAGAAAAAATCACTCTGTCCACCCTCACCACCACTGCCACCTCTGTCACCATTCGACAGCCCCCATCTTATTCTTCAGACATCCACGACCCAGAATTCACCATCATGGTGGTGCTGGGGCTGTCGCTGCTGCTGGCAGGGTTTGCAGCCTTCCTGGCAGTGTGCCGGCCCTCTGAACAGGACGGGGACTCCGAGGCGAGCTGCGGGCCGGGGGAGAGTTCGACTCGTAGAAGGAGGACGTCCAGCGAGCCCCAGCTGAAGGTGTGGAAGAGGCTGGGCTCGTATCGGCGTTCGTACAATCTCTCCTTCAGACGGCCGCCTCATCGCAGGCCGCAGGAGCGCGAGAGCACACACGCTCCCCTGCCTCCAACTCAACAGACAACACAGCCAGAGGCCAGCGGAGAACCCCACCTCACTGTGCCTTGTCTATTTGACTATGTTACCGAAATCTGACTTGAAGAGCACCTGAAGGACGATTGACTGTGCAGCAAACATCACTAATACCAGGAGAGAGTGAAGAGTGCATTTATAGTATTTCTCTAACCTTCTTTGAATGCTAGGTGGAGGAAGTTTGGTATAAAACGCAGGAAAAGTATTTAAAATGTAGATAATCAAAAAGCATATTTTTGTTACTGATCCCAGGTTGAAGTTTGGATCACAGGCGATCTTTTTCATCACAGCTCTGTGCTATAGTCACAAGTGACTTTACAGTGAGCAAAAGAAATCAATACAGAAAATTTTAACACAAGACACCAGCAAAACGACTTGGAGGCGAAAATTAAGCCTCAGATGACAGAATATCACTTTAGTCTGTTTCTATATTTTCACTCAAATTCAAGCATCGCTACCCAACATCACACCTCTTGTTGCTCTGATGCACCGAAACCCATCCATCTGGAAATTCACACACCTTAAGACAAACACAGTCACGCTAGTCTCAGATTATGGGGGGACTCCCTGTATGGACAAGACAAATGTAACCCAAGCCAAAAAGAGATCACTGTAACTCACTCAGTGTGTTTTAAGGAAATAAATTTGAGTTTTAAATTCGCTAACAGTGCCATTTCTGTCAGGATGTGTTTTGCAGTATATATGAGCGTGTGTTTGTGTGTGGGCGTGTGTATTTTTCACCTGAAGGATGCTTGTTCCTCGGGGAACACTTTCCAGTATGCTGGTCTCGTAACTGTTTTGGAGGAAGATGGGTCTGTTGTCATTAACGTCCTGCACCTCGACGAACACGGTAGCCGTGCCTGTCCTTCGGCTGCCAGCCGGACCGTTGTCTACGTGCAAAAACAAACACGTTTGCATCAGTTTCAAGGTTAACATCAATTTTAGACATTGATAACAGAAACAGACACACTCACTGACACAGACTAAATAATCTATTAATCCTCCTAAAAGAGATTTTTTATATAATATATACTTGACTCATTAAAAACTGGGTCATTTTCAGCTGAATGAGGACAATGTGCACAGTTTTACATTATCTCTGCTTCTTCTCCCAGCGCTGACGTCTCTGGCCTCTTCAGCAGATAAGCTACCCCCACTCAATGCTTTCCAAAACAGGAAAACCTCCGAGTTTTTGTTCTTTTTTTTTCACACAGGAACAAAGGCAGTTGAGCAATGGTCTGAAATCACTGCAGATGTGCAGGCAGTTTTTTTTCCTTACACCATTATCATGCATGCACAAAGAAACAAGAGCAGCTTTGAAGATAAACCACATTATTTAAATATATATATAAACACACAGTATGTAAAAATGACAAAGACAAAAGATCAAGTTTTATGACACACCTATAGCTTCTATGATCAGAGTGTACGCTGCTTGCGTCTCTCTGTCTAGACCGACCACTGTCCGAACAATGCCGTCTCTGAAACCCACGCTGAATTTACCATCCTGATTACCATCTAAAAATGAAAAGAAGTCACAATTTTAGAAATTAAGCACATTAATATCTGTACGTAGTAAAAGGCACATGCAAAGGAGTTCAGTACATACACAAACTCTCACACGCATGGATGGATTGAAGGAAAGTACGGGTGGCACACAAAATCTCCCGTGGCTTTAAAAACTTTAACTCAAGAACACAGAAAAACACCTCCCACTGTGACCTCTGACCTGTGATGAAGTAGCTAAGTTCAGCGTTGAGACCCGCGTCGTTGTCAAAGCAGCTGAGGCGGGCTACAGTGTGGTCTCTAGGGACACTCTCCTTCAGGGAAACATTGTACACGCGAGGGTTGAAGGTGGGCGTCTCATCGTTTACATCCAGAACTGACGCACGCCACACACAGAAAGACACGAGGACACACGGATAGATGCACATGAGGACAAATAAAGGCAGCAGGGTGGTGCAGTGAGTAGTACATTTTTTTTCCTTTTTGCCTTTCTTGCTCAGGTGTCCTGTTCTCTGGCTAATGGCAGCAGATTTTCCAATCTTCTTCAGTCACATCCAGAGCAATCAGCCCAGTCCCCATTTGGGGTTTTACAAATCCCACCAGTAGGTGGCAGCATTTTATTCAGCAGATGTTTGAGAAATCAGAGGTGGGCTATTTGCCGTAATGAAGCAACTCTTTATTATTTAATTATTTTGGTTTTCAACTTTCACATTAGGGTAATTTCAGAGAAAGCAAAGGTAAATTAAATCTGAATCTCTCACCTATGACAGTGAGGGTTGACGTAGAGGTACGAGGGAACCGGCCTGCATCGTATGCAATTATCCTCAATTGGTACTGTTGGATCCGCTCACGATCCAGGACTGCTGATGAGGTGAGGACGCCAGTGGAGATGTTCAGGTAGAAATCGAGGCGAGGCATTCCCATCTGTAATGCTAGTGTAATCAAACCATTCTTATCTTCGTCAGGGTCCTCAACCTGGATCTACAGAAGAAAGAGAGGAAGCGATACAGAGAAAAGAAAACCCATAGAAGATTACTCACAGGGTAACAGATAGCAGATGGTGAATAAAATGTGGTTAAATTGTGTTTATTTTAACTGATTAAAACGTATTATTAAGTGTTGCAGTGTTATTTGGCAGTCAAGTCTTTTTAAAAAAGTGAGAAATTCCTTTAGGACTTTGTGTTTCTGTCTGTCATCGCCTATCTTCACTAAATATGGTGATAATATAATCCTTATTTAAAAGTTGGGACAGAAAATATAAATAAAAAAAGAATGAAATTACTTTGACATTTAATAATTCCAAATTTAATCACAATAAAATGCAGGAAACACAACAAATATTTAAATTGTTAAAATTTACCATTTTGAGAAACGTGTATATACGTATGTATGGATAGATAGAAACATATATGTTTATATATATATTAGGGGTGCAACGATATTCGTATCAATATTGAACCGTTCGATACAGTGCTTTCGGTTCGGTATGCATATGTATCGAACAATACAACATTTGTAATTTATTTTATCAACTTTCCTTCTGACGATGCTGTCTGTGTTGAGCGCTCAGTGAATCTGCGTTCGACTACTCCGCCTAGGCTGCACTGTCGAGCGCAGATCCACTGAGCGCTCAACACAGACAGCATCGTCAGAAGGAAGAGCGCAGGGCAAGCTAGCGAGACAGAAGTTAAGCTCTCCTTGCAACATGGCAAATTGACCCCCCACCTCATTCAGATCTGGCGTTTGGAATTATTTTGGTTTTCATGTGACGTATGACCCTGAAGGTAAGCGCGTCATGGACTAAAGTAAAACAGTATGTTGGATGTGCCACGCAATGCTCAATTACATGTGGTGTGAGACTAGTGTGTTAGCGCAGTTAGCTCGTTAACGTGTTGGCCGTCTAGCCCCATGCACGGAGGCGATCGGCGGTAGCTCGTTAACGGAGATTTGCCGTGTTGTGGCGTTAAGGTCATTTCAACGAGATTAACCTGAAAGCACTAGTGGGAACACAACGAATATGACTGCACATTTACGCCGACATCATCCTAGTGCAAAGACAAAAACAACAAGCATGCTACTAACTTTAGCCGAGTCATTTAGACAGCTGTTAGCACATGATTCTCCTTATGCTGCTGAGAATATAGCCCAGAAGAAGCGGATAGTATAGCTTTTATTTTGGAAAGAGACATTTCTCTGTAATAAACTCTCTTTTCCAAAGATGAGTGATTCCTCAATCAGATACAGGGCTCGCAATATCGCTAGCCCGACGCTCCAAAGATGAGTGATTCCTCAATCAGATACAGGGCTCGCAATATCGCTAGCCCGACGTCCCGGAGCTAGCGATTTTTTCAGTCGGGCTACCAAAATCTATCTCTTCCCTGCCCGTCGGGCTATTGTAGGAAAAATATATGTCAATGCTTTTGCATTCTTTCAGAAATGTAGCTGGGTAATTATGTCATTGGCATCGGTGAGCCACTGTCAATATGTGACATATTGAAGTCGCGTTTGAATTTGCGCTTGTTTTTTTGCTTTCACTTTGCAATCGTGCGAACTGTGTATAGAGAGCGACAGCACTGATCTGTGAGTGATGATAATTTGTGCACCAATTCCTCTGACATCGTCTTATTAATCGTTAGCTTACTATGCAAACATGACAAGTGAAATCTCCCGCAGCAAGCTTAAACATGTGAGAGGTTGATCGCGCAGAGAATCGCTGAGCTTATGTGAGTGCGTGTGTAAAAGCAGCATTTCAGTTCTGCTGAGCCAAATAAGACAGGTCAGGGTGAAGAAGTGACAGCCAAAGAAAAGCTTACCACAAAACGGAGAAGTTATGACAAATCAGACTATAAGGCAAAAAGAAAGTGCAGCTTTATGGTTTCATGGACAAAAGAATTTCTGTGGCTGCAATATGACGAGCTAAATAACCAGGGCTGCACATAAGTGGTCCGCAGGTGCGCATTCGCTGTCAAAATAAAAAACACGCACAAGGGTTAGGGTTAAATTTAAAAACTGTACTTTTGAGTTAAAATATATATTTATAATTTTAATAAATGACAAATTAAAAATGCATGAACATTTTTTTGTATCGAAAAAATATCGAACCGTGACACCAAAGTATCGAACCGAACCGTGAATTTTGTGTATCGTTGCACCCCTAATATATATATACGTATATATACACATATACATGTATATACGTATGTATATAGATAGAAACATATATGTATATATAAAAATTAAAAAAAAAAATACACATGACATATAATGTAATTGCAAGGAGGTATTTCTGTAGTCTATTGATTACTAGATAGTGGAAAAGGGGTGGGATTAAATAAGCTTATGCTTCTTCCTGCTCCTTTTTGAACATGAAAGTTATTTGTAGTTGTGGTTGCTCGTTTTCCTTTTGTTTTGCTTTGTTCATTTGTCTCTTTTAATTCTATGCTGCTGTACTTTTTCAACATGTTCAAAATAAAGATTCAATCAAAAAAATCAAAAATCAAAAGTGTAAGCTCATTTTGAATTTGATGACAGCAGCAAGATTGTTGATGCTCAAGACTTCTGAGTATTCTTTGTCCTATTTTTGGTTTGTGATGATTCAAAATGATTCATTATGATTCATGATGTTTCACGATTTTTCATCTTGTCCGCACTCTTCTGCTCTGAAGCCGTACTGTTGTATGACATTAACTGCGGTTTAGTATTGTCTTGCTGAAATATGGAAGGCCTTCCTGGATGTGAGCAAGTGTCGCTCTAAAACCTGAATATACCTGTCGTCATTGATGGGGCCTTTCCAGATGTGCAAGCTGCCAAGCCAATAGGCACTAACACAGCCCCATACCATCAGAGATGCAGACTTTTGAACTGAGCACTGATAAGAAGCTGGATGGTCCCTGTTCCCTTTAATCCAAAGGAGTCAGTATCCATGTTTTACAAAAGGAATTTCAAATTTCAGTCAGTTTGACCACAGAACAGATTTCCATTTTCCCTCAGTCCATTTTAAAGTTTTGCCTCAGAGAAGATGGCAGTGTTTGTACATCATGTTCACATATGGCTTCTTCTTTGCACGACAGAGTTTAACCTGCATTTGTGAATGAACCTTGTAAATGCAGACCTGTCTGAGGGCCTGGAGATCATGGACTGCACAGATTTTTAGAGACTTTTAATGATATTATGCACTTTAGATTTTGATATATTCAGTCTGCACAATGCTTCATCAGGGAAGATTCATCTGAAAATCTTCCACAATTTGTAGAGATAATTTACCAATAGTACCAGTAGTCGGATGGTAACAAAAAGAGGGAAATTAGTCCGAACAGAGGGGATTGCACTACCAGAAGGCAACATTGTAGACATCTAAAAAAGCTACAAGTACCTGGAAATTACAAAGGGAAATGGGAATCATAAAGAAGCCATTAGGAAAACTGCACCCCCCAAATACCTGCAGAGAGTAAGGCAAGTCCTGAAGAGTCAGCTGAATGAGAAGTAGAGGATCTGGGCAATCAACACCTATGCCCTGTCACTGATCAGATACCCTGCTGGGATAATAAGCTGACCAAAGGAGGAGGTAGAAGCTACTGACATCAAGACAAGAAGCCTCCTTACCATGCATGGATTGTTTCAACCCAAATCCAACACCTATGCACGCTAAGCGAACAGAAGGAGGCCGAGGACTAGTGAGTGTCAAAACCAGGATGTCCAGGATGAGACAACAAACATCCATGAGTACATCAGGAATATGACAACAACCGACTGTGTGAAAACCTCAGCCAGAGAGAGTGGTAGGGTCCTCAAAGAGGACCTGAGCTTGAAGGATAAAGACCACCAGCAGGGCGAGCTAGTCCTAGCGCATTACTGGGTTATAAAATGAAATCTATGTAACAAATTGTAAGGAAGGATTTATGATAGGACAGAGCATAAAATAAAAAAAGTGGATAATTAGTCACTAAATAGTATTAAATAAAACAATAGGGATTAAACAAACGTATGCTTCTCCTGAGTCCTTTTTGAACATGACTATTATGATTTTCACTATTAATTTTTTCCTTGCATCATTTTAACATGTACAAAATAAACCCCAAATGCAATGGAATACCATTTTACAAAGCACCAGTCTTTTATTTTACCCTAAAAAATGAGGATCCAATGGGAAGTCCCTCGGGTACTTCAGCCACAGATGGCAGATTAAGGAAGGTTGGGTCATTGTCATTGAGATCCAGCAGGTTGACAAATACTGTGGTGCTTGCTGATGCACGCAGTGGAGGTGTACCACCTAAAGAGGGCGCCAAAGGGATAGATAAAGATATATTTATATGCACGCACACACACACACACACACACACACACACACACACACACACACACACACACACACACACACACACACACAC
>NW_024582457.1:862356-893405 GCF_018398535.1 Haplochromis burtoni
CACACACACACACACACACACACACACACACACACACACACACACACACACACACACACACACACCATATCTCATGGTCAAAGGAGTTTATTAGCCACCGTAAAGAGTTTCATGGTCAACATAAAACTTTAGGAATGAGGCTTGGAGGAAGAGGCTCATCGCTGAGAACTGAAAACTATAACGTGATAATGATACATTACAATTTAAGCTTGCTTTTGGATCCCCTGTAATTAATAGGAGCCTTTTACAAGCACAAACCAACATCATACTGCAACACACTACTCACGGTCGACAGCTGACACGACGATAGTCCTCATAAGAACCGTGTCCCTGGGGTTTGTGCTTTCCCTGTCCAGTGTTACCCCACTGGTGCGGATCTTCCCAGTACTGCTGTTGATGGTGTAGAAAGGATTTTCTGGATTGATACTGTATATCACTGTCCCATTCTCCCCATTGTCAGGGTCCACTGCCAACACCTGGACACAGAAACCAGTAAAGAAAACCCTTTACTTTCATTTGCCTGAGCTCTTCAGACAGCTTCCTCAAAACCGTTTACTATACACACATATATCACCCACATATAGAGATATATAAAAAGCTAAATTAGTGGTTTACTTTGCAAAAACAACTTAAAGATGAAGGGATGATCTGCAACAGAACTTTTCTGGTGAAAAAAGAAAGGAGGAAGAGGAAGGAGGAGGAACAAGAGAGGGAGGGAAAAGAATAACAGCAGCTGAGCATCGTGTACAATTCCTTTCAACTTTCCGAACACATCAGTCAGCTAAAAGAAAAATAGTAATGTCTCATTTTGTGACACAGAGTTGCGATGGGTGATGAATGCACGAAGCCGGGAGCCCAGCTAAAGCACAGGCTGATTTTTAAAGAGCTGATCAATTATTCAAAGCGCTGACTAAAAATGCTGGAAACTGGTTAATTGGTCATTAGAGGAACAAAGGTTTTGCAGGTATTTAATTATTAAGGGGACATGGTAGGCAGGCATCTCAGAGCCTCATTGATTAGCAACTGCACAGACAAAGGCAGGTGATATAAGACAGGGAGAAGTGCCTGACCGGGGCCCGTTGAAATGATCAATTCTGGCCCGAGCAGAGCACATTAAAAGATGGAGAGCAAATATATTAGCCTTGTCTATTGAACTGTGGTCCTCGTCTGACTGCAGAGAGGCAGAAAAGGGAATATTGTTTTGAAAGGCGATCTTCAAGGAGGCTTACGGTGTGTGTGTGTGTGTGTGTGTGGAGACTGCAGCATTGATGGTGGGGTTCTCTGAGATTTGAGTGGGCTGATCCTTGCACTGGACACAGCGGCCAAATTCATCGGCTCACTGGACACCTCCAGGAGGACTCAGCAGGTGGCCTCTTGTCACCATGGAAACACTGGCTGGGCCAGGGATACACTGGGGCCAATTACAGGACTGTAAGCCTGGGTGGTCAGATTTATTGAAAAATGGTCAGAGGAGCAACTGTGTCTGTCCACTGTGCACATGGAGACACATACAGTATGCAGCGCAGTGCTGGATGCACCATGAAAGAAGTCAACTGATGAATAACTACAGGAGATTAGGAAAAAGTGGCAACATTTTAGCAGTGCAAAGCTTATCTATCATTTCTTTTTCTCCACCGTTTCTTCATTTCACTTTTTTTTGCACTGCAAGATGGGTTCTTGCTTCTTTCTCTGCGTAGAAGCTGAATAATTTGCTTTGCGTATGACTGCGGGCTACATTTTAATTAGCAATTGGACTCCCTTAATTACACTCACTGACGCCTCTTTAATTAATGGACAATCAGGGCTTAATTAACAACAACACATTGCCAAAGACACCGGCAGGACAATGAGAGTTTGGGCTAATAGAGGAGTTTACTTTGTGATGACCTATGCATGACGGCCATTTGTCCATCGATAGCCGAGTATGTATGCAGATCTATATTTCAAATGTTGTTCTTCAGTTAAAGCAGAAAAAAATGGATGATTCAATCTTCACACTTTGATCACTCTGTATCTGACACTGAGTATTTTTAAAAAAATTAAAAACACATCTTTGGCATGCGTTTTCAAAATCAGATTAATCAAATTAAGCTGCAAAATACTGATTCAAAACAGGAAAAAAAAAAACGAATCAAATGACAGCAGTGCACCAATCAAAAGATATAAAAAATTCAGTAACTTACTTCTAAATTCATTCACCACCCGTCCTACACGAAACTACTCCAGGACCACAGTACTGACTTTCAACGTAATTGCAGTCCCAACATGTGCAAAGTTCAGGCTTTTGCCCCCTTTTAATATTCTCGACATAATTTCAAGTGTTTTTTTGCTGCTATGGTACAGGAAGTTTTTGAAAAAAATATATAAAAAAATATTCAAAAACATGTACATGTGTTCAAATGGTTAGAATTTCTTACTGTAATGTTAATAAAAAAAAGTCAAATTAGTCAAATTAGTCTGAAAACCTAGTGTTATTTTAAATAGCTCTATAATAACTCTCCTTCAATCACCGTGAAGGAGAGGTCAGAGGTCACACCCCACTCTACACCCCTAAAATATCAGAATTGATGTAATTGTGTTTACAGACAGAATGACACACATACTAGTGAAAACATAACCGCGTTGGTGGAGATAATAAACATGTAATTTTAGTATTATTATTACAGTGTGCCCATGTTACTATTAGTAAGACCACCTAATGAATCAAGTTACAAGTTGGGCTAGAGACACTCACAGAGAGGACATCAGTGTTGATAGGACTCATCTCAACTACGTTGGCATTATATGGCTCATCTCGCCACATGGGGGCATTGTCGTTGATGTCCAGGATGGTGATGTTCACCTAAATTCAGCGGGAGAGGGAAATTATTTTCATTAACTGACAATACTGATGCAATATGATGAGCCAAGTCCGATTACTAGTACCTCATAGCTTTTATACTACAGAAAGAAAAACATGCCATGGAGCGTCTATGCTGACGAAGCAGAATTTATTGATGTCAAATTATTGGTTGATGAGTGATATAAAATTGTTACCGTGGCAATCCCAGTCTTCTGCTGTGGGCCCACGCCTCCATCCACTGCTCTGACTATCAGGATGTACTCTGACTTCAGTTCACGGTCAAGCAGTGCTGTGGTAGTAATCTCTCCTGAAACACACATGGTATCAGATCAAAAGTGCCAAGAAAGGAAAAAGAAAACAACAAGAACAACAACAGCAAACACTCAGAGAGCGCAAACCCCCGCAGAGACAGCTCACTTTACTTTAGCAAACAGTATTATATTTTATATGTATTCATTTTGTTTTATTTGTTCTTATTAAAGATACTTTAAGAAGTTTGTAGAGTAGTAAAAAAAAGATTTCTTTTTCTTTTGATGAGGATCGCTGTGGACACGGGGTGCAAGCCAGTCACAAAGTGCACAGAAGCAAAGTAACCAAAAAACACAAAAGGTTGTGCATACACAGATTTAAATAAGCCATCACTTCCAGCATGATCTTACAGTCAAATCTAAAATCAGTTTTCCCTGGTACAAAGACACACCATGCACACACATGTACCTGAGCGTGAGTTGAGACGGAACTGAGAGGAGCCCTCCAGGGAGTAGATGAGTGAGGCCTGGCCAAACTCCCGCGAGGCGTCCAAATCAGTAGCATTCACAAGCAGCACAGTAGCCCCTGCAGAGGGGGGGTTAGACATAAAGAAAGTTACAACTCACTGAAGTGAGAGACAGTATCATGGAGAAAACATGTGAAGTCTAGGAAAAAGGAAAGAAGGCAGGGATAGACGAGCAGCAGAGACAGACTGAAATGGCAAACACAGAGCTAGTGTCTTCACCGCCCCCATCCACAACTCGACTGATGGCATGACAGTGAGTGGGTTTATGGATTAGTGGATTATCAGCTTGTTTGGCACAGCCCATACTTGGCACAGACTTGATCAATACCCTGGCAGGCAGAGGGGATGAGAGGCTAGCCAGAGCCGCAGGGTTAGCCCTGAGCGCAGCCTTGCATCCCAAGCCTCGGGCCTTCAGCTCAGGGCCAAACACTTTAGACATAGTCTCCTAAACCTCGAGCCCCGGCCCAAGCAGCTCAGCTATGCGCTCCTTCAAAATCGGGCCCGAGGAATAAAAACTGGCCAGGATCTGGCAGAACTCGAGACAGAGAACAAGGCGGTCAAATATCTCATTTCCCTCTAGCGACTGGAAACTAATCTATTGTCTGGGATGAAAGAGTCTTTTGAATGCATGCATGAGAATGAATATAGCATCCAGTGATTTCCCTTGAATAGTCAATATCCTATTCTGACTGAGAATTTTAAAACATTATGCAAAATCAAAACAAATAAGACAGTGCAGGCCAGAGGATGGAAATAAAATAAAACATTTAAAAAAAGAAAAAAAAAAGGAAACACAGCCCCAAGACAGCAGAGCCATTTGTTGTATATCCTAATAGTAAGGCAATTCGAGTGAGTGGTGACTGTATGTGCAACACATGGTGTTTGTCTGGAGTGTTTAAGTGCTGTGTTGGCTGCGCCGACCAGAAAAATGTATTCTAGCAACTAAACTGTAACCCCAAACGTATGAAATGACTCACCGGCGATAATGTTCTCGGGGATTTTGATGATGTAGGACTGTTTGCTGAACTCGGGTGGGTTGTCATTTTCATCCTGGGGGAGGTACAAACATCAACAACAGCTTGAGTCAATGTGCTAAACAATGAGAAAATGCTAATGTTGCTTAAAAAAGAAGAGTTGCTGAAACTGTCGCCACACATTAACACTGAGATTAGCAAATTTGGGAATTAAGACAGTGAGAAGCACAAACGTTTTTAATAGCATCAGTGCTGGTGGAATCTCTTTGAAGATGGCTACTGAGCTGAAAGACCCTATAATATATTATTTTATGACTTCAAACACTTTGTCATGCCGGCTGCTGTTTTCACTGTCCAATCAGAAACTATTTTGTAGCTACTACACTAACTATCCCACCAGTGAATGCAATGTTAGGTGTTTTGTGGCTTTAGGAGAAAGAAAGTAGGCTGGACAATAAGTGGATTGATGCTCAGGCTGAGGTAGATATTATAAAAGAAGACACTGTTGCAACAATATATGAGAAAATAGTTAGAAACATTATTATTATTGCTTCTAATGGCACTGCCTGAAGCAAAAGAGTAATCAGGGCCTGTATACTGATAGGAATCACGGACTAGAGCGTGCTACAGCTTCTGCTGAAAAACAGACTTTGTAAGAGTATTTACATTTCCTCACAACCTCCCACTCGCTGAATTAGACTATTTCACACCAACACATCCAGTTGTGTGGCTATTCACAGAGAGTTTCCCCACTGTGTGAGCCGCTGAGAAATGTTAACACTTTAACAACAGTCACTGGCACTATTATCTATCTGGGCTCTGTGCTACGCTGGCGCAAAGCATTGTGTGTATGTGATGCTGCCAGCCACTGATAAACCCCTGTGGTGTGAGTCACGACACTGTGGAGGACAGCAAGAGAGAGAGAGAGAGAGAGAGGGAGAGCATAATGAATTTGGCACATCTCTCCCAGTTGTTTTACACAATATTTCTCTCTCTTGTAGGATGTGTACAGATATGATTACTGTCCGTGCATATCAAAGAATATTCCAACTGGATTCATCCATTCTACCGCCATTTTTTCCCCTCTTATGAACAAAAGGTTTCATGTCTAATTGATGGCTATCATGGGAAATGAGCTTAAGAGCCAGCAGAGAGACTGTTTATTAGTGTTGGGTTGCTCGTTATATTTTTACAGCTGTATTTATTGCACCTTAGCAAAGGTCAATATTCATTCTTTTTTCAGTCAACAAAAATACAATATTACACCTACACCCTGATTAATGTGAGAATTTGGACACATATTAGACAGCTTTCTGTGACCACAGTTCCAACGCGAGTCGCCTTGAACGTGCAAGCATGATGTCATTACTGCCTTTAATTAGGACATTTGAACGACCTCCATTCACATCAGCATTCAAACATGGTTCAAAGATAACTTAAAAACCCAAAAGCATCATGAAATGAAACCATATAGGTGAAAATTTCCCGTGCATAGCATCACAATACGGTCTGTCCCACGAAACAAAAGAGAATTCTTCATGTACACATTTGCAGGGAAACATGCATCAAAAGCTCTGAATCACTATCTTGTAGGATCAGAACCCAGAACCTCATGCAGAGTGTTTTCTTTCCTCCATCCTTTAATATATTAAAACATCTGTGATGCAGTGCGGGTGCGAGTAGACAGCTGTGACTTTTTCTAGTGCCTCAAAATAAGACATTTACTGATAAGACTGACAAGCGAACTGGAAGCTCAGATAGCTGCACAGACTGCGATAAAGCTGCAGACAAAGTTGCAGTGAGACACGGGTTAAAAGGATTGAGAAGGTAAACAGTGAAGGAATACTGAAAGCAATATGTAAGTCAGAAACATATGAAACAATCCACCAGATGAGGCTGGTGACACCTGTCACAAACTGCAATGTGGATTTTTATAAGTATAAGGATGCTCTGTGTTCATTCACTACATATGATATAAGAGCTCTGTGGGCTTCTTTCCTATTTTTTAAAGGGTTTGACAAAAGTGTCTTAAAAGTGGGGAGACTGTACGGATTTCTGTCGCAGGGTCTGGAATTAGAAAGAATCTCAGCTTTGATCAAAATAGTTACTATATAAAGAAGTTATTTACGTTGTGAAATATTAGTTGCAAATAAAGTCAATAAATGGGCATCTTTAAGTCTTAATGAATCACATGCAGGTTCCACATCAGCTAATCTTAAGAAAGAAAACAGAGGTTGAAGGCCGCTAGGGTACTAGTAACTTTTTTAAAGTTGTGTTTATAATCCTAAAAGTGCCAGCCGCTTAAGCATGCTGCACAATGGTAATGGGGAAATGCATGTTTTCTCTGATAGATTTAGCATTACTAACCTCTGTGACCTCTCGGCAAGCACTCTAGTTACACTGAACTGTTTGAGCCCTCTTAGACCTACCTTTCAGGTTTTATTTCCTGGAACAACTAACAAACCCCTGAACCCAGAACAACTAAACTTCAAATCACATCTGCTTGCGGGTTTGCTGTAAATAACTTTGAAAGAACAGCATTCAAATGTATTTGACATCCCGGGAAAAGATGCCATCCCGTTGGTGATAATGTGAGGTCAATAACATTTTTAGACATAAGGCAAGGCTTCATAAAAGCTGCTATATGCCGATGGACAGTACATAGCAAGACGTGACAGTTGTTGCTTAAGGTCATTAGTCTTCATCTAAGAGAATGTACAAAGCACCGGATGATAGAAAACGTTCACAGCTTGAATAAGGCTGCATACTTGTGATGTTTATATTTGGGTTATGCAGGTGGAAAACATGCTGAAGATTTAACCAAGTCAAAAGCTGTGTACTTGCAAAATACTGCTCTGTGTCTGCATTTGTTGACAGCTGTCAGCAAAAACTGCAGGAGGAACTGATACTTGAACCTCCAGTTGTGGCTGTGTGTCATTAAGTTGTTGCTGTTGTGTGTATGTTGCAGGGTTATACTTACAATCACCTCCACCGTAACAGGAACAGTGCTGTTGAGGGCTGGATTTCCCCCATCTTTGGCCATCACTGTCAGATAGATCATGCCCCTGGGAACCATCTCATAGTCCAGAGGTCTGATGACACTGATCACTGGAGGAAGGCGCACAAACATCACATCTTAGTAAAATTGCTGGTCAAATAATTATTATAATCCCAAATAATCCAAGCAAAAATGTACATATAAACAATCCTTGGATATATAATCTGTTTTTAGCTGAACGCGCACACTCTTAAACTCAACCACATCTGCGTACCTGCATAGCCTTCCACCATGATGATACGGAAGTAATCAGGGAAGGCCGACGCTGAAATGATGGTATATGTCAACACGTTGTTGGGAGGAGAATCTTCATCTGTAGCCTGTGATTGGGCACAAGGTGTGCGAGAGTAGACGATGTTAGTGACTTGTGGCTCAGTAGGCCTTTTTATACATCCAGTGTGTCTTAATGGTGGCAGACGTAATGCTGGAAGAGTGTGATAACATGCTGGCTTAGCGGAATCAAAGGTGTGCTTTGTGCACAAAAGCTTCAGCTTTCTGGATCTGCTTTCTACACATGCATACAGTACATTACCACCTCCACTGCCGGCTTCAGGGCGGTACCTCAAAGCACTCTTATTTTGCCTTTTTACCTTTTATATAGAGCAGTGAGGTGTAATAATGGTGGGGTTTTCCCACCTTGAAAAGGGAGTGCAAAAGAAGCTATTGACAGGCAAAGTCTCGCAGAGTGCGATGGGACAGATGTTGCATTAGACAGTGATAATATTTATGACTATATGTCTGCACAGCATGGGTGTTTTTGAGTCTGAGTGTATATGTGCAGCCAGGAAAGTGTCAGTCAGCGTCGATATGTTATTGGACAGATTAAAGCTGATTCTGGCTATTAGTGGCGCAGGCGTCAATACTGGATGAACACCAACCGAGCCTAGACAAGCCAAGCAGGCAGAGGACAGATGAAACCGTACTTTGCAGGTCTAATCCACAACAACAACAACAACAATGATGACACCCCCTCATTATTCTCGAGTTGGCAGGAACTTAAACACGAGTCCTCCGGCTGTGAGGGGAGTCTACTGGGCCCTCACTGGCATCATTAGAGGCTGGACAGGCTGTCAAAAACACTCACTTGTTTCCCTCCATAACACAAATCTCTCCTCTTTGATTTAACGCCAGAGTGTTGAGTAAGCAATACCTTTCTTCCCCCACAACTTCCTAAGCTGTGGCTTTCTCTTCCAGACCATCTTCCTCTATCAAATTCCGACAAATAGTTTTGCATTACCACTCAAAGGTAAGAGGAGTTGGGGGCAGCAAATCAAATAGATGAGCGGCTAAGGAAGCAAAGGAATAAGGAGTGTTGAGAAAATGAAAAAAGATTTAGCTAGAAAGCATAAGCGCAGTGGTAGGAGGCACAAATCTCCAAGGCAAAAAGCAAACAACACAAGAGCCTCTCTTTGCTTTGTCTCTCAAAACACCCTCTCCTTCTATTTCAGCATTCTTTCGTTTCCTCCATCACTCCCTGTTTTCCTGGAGTACTCTGTGTGTGCGTGCGCGCACATTTATTTGTGTGTGCACAAGAGGTTCCAAGGCATACTGCTGACACACACAATTATGCGACCGGCTCCCTCCCTCCCCTTCCTCCTGAGGCGGCGTATTAATATCAGCAGCGTTTAAGGTTAGCTCAGACTAATCAAACACAGCGAGCCAAAGCACTGAGCCTGGCCATCAGCTCGGTTCCCACAATGCAAAAGGCAAACTGCCATAGTGTAACCGTAGCAGCGTAAAGCCACAAGGGATGTAATAATCTTTCTCTTGTGGGTGCAATCAAAGCAAACACTGACCCACTGGTTACCACTGTGCCTGCGCACCACTGCCTTATGTGTGGCAGTGACTGATGGCCAACACAGTAAGCTGACCTGTTCTTTTTGGATACAGTGCAGACAAACATATTACTGCGTGATTACAGTAACAGAGAAGGAACACGGAAGAAAGACGAGAAGGGCAGCAAAGCCAAAAGGGCTGGGAGTCAGATTTGTGGTGGGGTTTGAGTGAGATTCTGTATAGCAGGGTGTAGTTTTTATGTGAATGTACCAAATAAGTGCAAGAGAACACGGGGAAATATTCTGTCTCAGTGCTCAGTGTGTGGAATAATTTCATTTCAAATCAATAATAAATAAACATTATTTTTTATCTTACAACGTAGTTTGTTTATTGCAACCAAACAAACTGTTGCTATGCGGCACTTCAATACCATTATGGATGTTGATCTTAGTCTCGAGTGTTAATATTTAAAACCCGCGATGGTCACAGGTGTATGTTTATGGGGTATTTTACAGCAGCTATAAACGGGACACGTTTACGACACTGTCTTGTAAAGAGCATGTAATTTTGCCTACAAATTGTACAGTAAACATGCTTTAAAAACTCCGCCGCCTTTTGTGTGTAGGTGCTTCTTCGACCTTATGCGTTTATAATCACCCTGATTCGTGCCACTGACTGCACAGTCTGTTCGTTCTCTCGCAGAGAGCCCACGTACGCCTCCTTTTGGAAGAGTGGCGCGTTGTCGTTGACGTCCAATACGTTGACTCGGACCCTCCCCGTGGTCTCCTCCCCACCGCCGTCCTTCGCCAGCACAGTCAGCGTGAAGCGGCGCATTAACTCATAGTCAAGGCTGGCCTGCAGAACGACCCAGCCTGTCTCTTCATCAATTGCAAACCTGCAAGAGAAAAGTGAGGTTAGAGGCCCATTTTTTTCCTTCCTGTGACTACAAGTGCACCGCACTAACTTTATTTCATAAGATTAATATGGCTAGCTCTGGCTGTAAGCACAGAAACCCCCAACACTGTCCCACGGACCACTCTCTACCACAGGAAATTTACATCTTTGGACTACAGCTCCAAAGGGGCCAATTAATTCTGGCAAGCAGCCCCTATGAAACTAGAAATCCAGAGAGTAGTTAGAAAATGACACAGCTCTGGGTGAGAGCCCAGAAGTCCCATGCAACTGGCACCCAAATCTTTTGTTTGTGAAAGGGAGCCAATCAGGAGAAAGCTGGCTTAAGAGATGGAGAAGGTAGCTAAAGACAGATTTTAAACTGTCATGCAAAGCTGCTCAAATATATATAATACAGAGTTGTGAGCAGGGAGGTCCCCGTATTGTGTTAAATAAATAATTAAATAATTTTGTTAAAGACAGAAAAATATACATATTATAGGAAGCCACAGTAATGGTGGTCTTTTAAAACACTGGCGATTATTAATGAGTGAATTATGTGAGTGTTAGTTTTTCTAGGTGTTCGTGGCCTGAAAAGAGCAGACGTTGAGATAAGCGCCAGACATTGTTGTAGCTCAGCTGTCTCTGGTGATGCTGTGTGCCAGAAACAGTGCGGTACAATTGTTAACAAGGGGCCAAATAAATGAAAAATTAATGTGTTTTTGTGTGTGTGGACTGATTGACTATGTGTAAGTGAGTGTGTGTGTGTAGCTGTGTCTTACTGGTCTGGCTCATCAGTGAAGTAGTACCGCACAATCCCAAAAGTGCCTGCATCTCCGTCTGTGGCCTAGACGGGCAAAAAAACCCAAAAAACAAAAAGAAGACACACATTTAAAATCATGTTTAATTTTGTTTATTTGCTTCCCAGTAAAGTTTTACAGTATGTTCAGTTCCTGTCGTTTGTCGATTTTAATTTTTTATCCCGACTTTTTTTTTTTTTTTTTTTTTGCTTCTCATCCACTTTAACTTTTGATTCACTTTCAATTTCAAGCATCATTTGGCTAAACTATTTTCATGTGGAAAAAAAAGTTTTGTGCCATGTGTCTGTGTACCTTGATTTTCTGTGCTGTAGCCAATTAGGAAGGGAAGTTAATGTTGAACTTTTGCGACATGATAGCAAAGACACATTATAATCATTTTTTTTCACAAACCAGACATGAAATATTCATCCCATTCGAGACAATGTATCTGTTATGCTATTCCTCTGCATACATTTGTGCCTGTCTGTGTTGAAGTGTGGGGCAGCATGAGCTCACTTGTCATGACTGCACTTTGCTCCTTTTCCTAAATTTCTCACTCTAACAGCTGTCTATGACTCTATGATAAAACATGAAAGCCATGCTTCACGCTCCAAAGGTGTTGATTGGATTAAGTCTGATGGGAGGAGTGATACATTTTCCTCACCCGCATGACCCGCAGTTGCCTTAAAAGCAACAACAATTGCTGTCATAAGTTTTGCAGATAAAAGGGGTGTCAGAAGAAATACCATAGAAAGAGCAACACTTTTAGAAATCTTGTGCTTAATGAAATTCCACATTAAAGCAATCTGTCTTTGAAAAAACACACACAAACACACACGCCTGCTTGTGTACACGTGAACTGGCGTGTGTACACGGGGTGTTGTGTTGGCGCTGATGGATCGCGGCTGGAGAGGGTCTTGTAATAGAGTTTCACTTCAGTGCCTCTACAGTCAGTTGAAGGGCCAGACTCAAACGTGTCTGCAGCCTGGTCTGTCAACCACAGTGCTGGTCTCTGTGATTCAGTGATGCCCCCATACCGACCTTATTATGTGGACCTTTGCGTACACGTGTGTGTCCAGAGTGCATGCTTTTTTTTTCTGGAACGCAGCTGTGACATGTCCATGTGAGCGCGGATAGCTGCAGCTATCAATGTGTTTTCCACTTCCTTCTAAAAATTACCCTATGCTGTTTAGCTGAAGCTTGTAATTTCACAGAGCTTCGAGTACATTGTCCGGGATGGCAAATCGATGTTTCTTTTTAATGTCCGAACGGCCCCTTCTCAGTTGTCAAGTGTAATGGAGCACATCCTGCTGAACAAGTAGAGAGCGAGTTGCTAAATACAAACGGAGTGTTTGGAAATCCAGTCAGGTTCTAATGTTAACCTTTGAGTTTTCATCTATTGAGTCTGAATGACTTCATCATTTAATGCCGCTCAGCTGGCTGCCCCCCCTTCTCTGTCTTTGCATTCCAGCCCATCCCTTCTCCACTATCTTCCCCTTTTGCCTTCTGTCTTTTCCTCACTTTCCTCCCTGCATCCGAGCGCCTTTCCACGTTCTACCCTCTCCTGCACGTATCTCCCTTAGCACACCCTTGGCCCTCGGTGCCTCCCTCCCTCCCTTTGCTCCCAGGTGAGTGACAGGCCCATAAGTGCTCCAATGATAGTGGCAGGGGTGTTAGCGTGACAGCTATCGAGGCAGTGACAGGAGCCCGAGCCCAGCCTGGGAGCTAATGTCGCTTCTGCTGCTACAGCCGAACTGCTCTCGCTACGACGGACAGACAGACGGGGCAGAGCGAGAGACAGGCAGGGAGAAAGAGAAATGAAGAGAGGTAGACGGCATCCACTCCCGTCCAGTCATTCACCAGCAAAACAATCGCCATGGCCCAGTCACTTTGCCAACTGTATGTCAAAGACTTTCAACTTTAGCCACAAGAAGGCCCTCAGCAGATGGACGGCAGAGACTGGTTGGCAGAGGGATTTTGCAGCCACTTAGCATCCTGGGAATCGGAATCATTGACACCAGTGTATTATGCACTTGCCCCTCGTTGCCATGGCAGCTTAAACTTCTTTCTTAGTCAGTGGGTTGGAGGTGATAGAAAAGTTGAGGTGGGGTGCACAGGGAGAGAGTGAGCGTAGGACTTAATGAGGAAAGAAATGACATGGAAATAAAGCTGGGCAATGTGCCTTACTAATGTGACTAAAATCCTAGCAGACAATTACAACCACCATTTAAAGTGCAGTGATGGTTCACGCGGATAAATAGTTTTCATGCTAATGGATTCATGAAACACGACTTTTTAGGGAGCCACTGAAATAACTGAAAAGAGTTCGAAAAACTCAAAAAGAAAAAAAATAAACTGTAAAGGAGGCATTCTGGTAAGTGAATGCTGTATACCAGGATAGCACAAAACACTTTAGGTATATCACTACTGTGTTCTACTACTGTGTACAGACTATGGTGCAGATGTACTGATAAATACCAGGCCTAGACTGTAACAGCGCTGAGGAGGAGGGCACTGAGGTATCAGAGTCAGCGTCCTGATCAGAGTCCAAACTAAATTGTTAAGAAGTTTCTGCACAAAGAGTCACAGTGCTGCTGATTGCCACTATAAACTCTGCAAACCCTAGGGTCCTCAGGCAGTAACTACAAAGAAGAAATTAGTTCTCAGTTGACCAGTTTGGTTAAATGATGTGTTTCTTCACATCACAGGGGCAGAGCCAGTAGGCAAACACAGTTCTGTGTGTGTGTGAGTACCTGTGTATTTACCTTTGTATTTTGTATTGGATGGTGTGTGTATGTGTGCGCATATGTTTGTGAACATGTGAGAAGGATACACATGGACAGAGATTCATAGGTTCATTCAGTTTTGAGGTAAAAATGCACCCAAACCATTTACAGTATAAACAGCTATTATTACACTCAATTGCTTTCAAGAGAAAACGGAAATGAGAGCTTCCCCTCAAGGATGGCTGAGAGACAAGGCTAGTCTGTGTGCCTATGTGTGTAAGTTAGGGCTGGGATTGAGGGAGTGGGGGTTTGCAGGGCCGTTTTCCTTAGCGAGGAGGTTAAAGCTGCACGGGCTTCTCTATCTTGAGTGAGCTAAAATTTGAATTGATTGGCTACCAAAATTGCTTTTTCTGCAGGAGCTTTGGAGGCATGGAAAAGGAAACCAATTACTGCCTGTCAAAGCATGCTGTCAAAATAGAGATGACCCCCAGTCCCAACACAGACAACCTCTTCTGTCTCAGTGTTGCACACCTAAACACAACCACAAAGAAGGGATAGCAAATGCGGACCCACATGTGCACATAAACAGTAAAAGTAAAGCTGTCCAGTCTGTGAGAGTGACTGTGGAGGAGGCGGTCCACAAGGTTATCGTCCTGAACCTGGGTTCCTCTGCTCTGGTTAGGTTTCCACACTACTGATTGTGGCAAAATCATAGATTAACATTCATAAATGCTACGTAAGAATTAAGCCCCAGAGAACAATCATTTAATCAAACACCCCTACATCATTGTGAATACTTAAATCAGTACACGTACAGTACGTTACATGTACAATGTTCTTTGTGAATAGATAGTGCTAAACAGTTTTTAGTGTAAATTTGTGCCTTTTGTTTTACACAATGAATATGGCGCTTACAAAGAAGACGAAGAAGAACCTCTTTTGCCATCTCACTATATACGATATATAATTAAAATTTAAAAAACATGATAATTTAACATCCATGTCTATTTTTCTATACATAAGTAAAGTGAAAAATGGACATAGTTATATATAGTTATAAATAAAAGACAGAGGTATTTTCAGGTCTGAGACGTAAAACCAGTACAAGGTGTCTTAAAACTGTACTTTTTTTTAAATGACCAGCAGGTAGTGAGTCCTCTGGATGCAAAAAGGGTGGTATACAAGTCTTTGGTAAAACGGTCATCGGCTTCCTTGTCTGTAACCTCAGGCTCATTTATCACGTTGTATAGGCAGTAAGCGTGTAGTGTCGGTTTCACAGTCAGATCGCATGACGCATCCTTTTTCAAAATAAAATGGCGATGGTGAACCGTACTTCACTAACTCTCAAAATATAAAAGAATTCTGTCACAACAGCTCTGCTTGTTAATCATCAGCAACAAACTTACAAACCAGCAGACAGAAGTGTTGGTGATTAAATTGCTTTGAAATACTGTATACACATGTCACATGCTAATATCTTTTGATATGGCCATGTGGTCCACATAATAAGTGAAGATGCCCTTGCTAAAGTTTAGGAACTCCACAATCAACATTACGCAACTTCTTTAATGAACAGATTAATGCAGGCTGTAGTGGTCTAAATTAATCAGATCTAATTGACATTAAAATCTTAATTAAAGCCAGTGTTTCCTGTGTTGTGCATTGGTGGAGTAATGTAAGTGAACTTACACTACAAAGTTTGGGGAACACCGAATTGCTTTGTTCAACTTGAATGCTGCTTTCTGGAACTTGAAATTGTATAAGCAGAAGTAAATGGTTGGATGGATGGATGGATGGATGGATGGATGGATGGATGGATGGATGGATGGATGGATGGATGGATGCAATGCTACTGCAGACAGGAGAAACAAAATCAAACTAAAGCTGTTTCATCATACATATAGGTGCATTATTATCATTATTTAATTCAAGTTGTTTTAAGTTACAGAACAATGTAATTCCATCCTTTAACAATCCTCTAAAGGATTGTTAAAGGATCCTTTAACGCATGACGCGTTAAAGGATCATGGATTTAAAAAAAATTGGCAAGCTGAGTTAATTACTCTGTAAATTAACATTAACATAACTGACAGGGGACAAGTCAACAAGTCACATTCCAACCAAAGACGTGTGAAAAAGTGAATTAAATAATTTAAATGTAATTTAAATAATTTAATTAAATAAACAGGTGTTGGCTTTCACTCAGATCTCTGTTTCTATGCCCACAAACTAACATGGGACCGTATAGAGCCTGTCTGTGTCTCTGATCAATTCTACAGAGCAAGACTCAGCAGAGCAGCAGCCTGGAAAAAGCACAGAAACTCAGATACCACGTCGGGGCTATTCAGACATGTGTCCAATTAATGATCACATATCCCGAACATCTACTGACTCAACACTCCTGTGACTGAGCTAATGAGTGAATTTTATACATTCTTCTTCACTTTCATATCGGACACACGAAGCTGTGCGATAAGACACAAAACTCAAACCCCAACAGCAAAACTGAAATGAAATACACCTCCCCTCCTCGGATCGCACTAGGACTGACCGCTCCTCTCTCCAGCTGTGACCTAGAGCACCTGCTTGGGGTTGATGGGAGCTGTGTGTGTGTGTCTGTGTGTGTGTGTGTTTTTCATGGCAGACACTTTAGCGCAATGAAGATGGCGAGTGTACATTTACGACTGCTTTATTTCTTCAAACCATTAACAAGCAGGTGGGGGTGCTCAAAGCAATCGCCGCCTGCCGACAGGATTGAACTGCCTGCTTCTATTATCTCCTGACCACCCAGATAACAGCAAGACAACGGGAACGAGAAAGAGATAAAAGTTTAACGCTTTTCTAACAATGTCTCCAACAAAGAGGAGGGGATGTTTTCACGCACACTGTGGCAGCTTGCAAGATAAATTCTGTCTTTGCATGAATATGTAGCCACTTTATCATTTTCCACATGTAGACCTCTGGAAAAGAAGTCTGTGAAAGTGAGAAGAGAAGCGAGGAGTAAGACAGAGAAAGAGAGATGACTCTAGTGTGGGCATAAGCTATAGACAGAGTTTGAGCTTAATGCAGTTCTCAGCGTCTGGCAGCTTCACTTTACCAGCAGGTCTTGATTTCCCCTTCTCTGTCTCCCTGTGTTCCTCTGGCCTCAGTGATGAAGGAATGACATTAACACAAGAACAGGGAGGATGTAGAGACACAATAAAGAGTAAAGAAAACTCTACAAAGGTGGTGTATGCAAAGGGAAAGACAAAAATGTGTCTATAAATAAAAGTAGTAGAACTGAGGTCAACAAATTACACAATGACAATGGCAACAGCAGAAAAATGCGAACAAACAAACAAACCAAAAGTACTTTTAGATTTTCAGTAGTGATTTATATAAATGTAAAGTGAGCATCACAGAATTTAAGCTAAAAATATGTTAATTTGAAACCTTCTTCTCGAGTCTTGTATTAAAGATACATTATTTTCACATTTTATAGACCAGCTAATGCTCTGACTAAACATCACTTGTAATTTTAACACCTCCTGTGACCAAAAGCTTCCAGTTCTTAACAAATATTTCAATATTGTCCAGATAAAAATGAGCCAACATAGAAATCAAACTGGAACGGGAGCTTATAGTGTACCAACTCCTGGAAAGCACTCGCTTTTCATAACTCTCAGCTTCTGTCGATTCACCCTCTGCGCCGGACTCCCATTCACAGCCCATTTCACAATGTCAGGACACCCATGATGAGGGCCCATTATTAACAGAAACTCTGTATGAGCATTCAGTAGCAGGAGAGAGCTGGTTTTCACCCCTTTTATTACAATAATGAATTATAATTGCTGTTGTGACTATTACCCTAAAAAACGCCTGTCTAAACAGTAGCGTTGGGTTCATCTGCAACTGTAATTTAAAACCACCCACTTGAGGCATTTATCACTGTGCCTTAAAACGCAGAGCATCTGCACAGAACCTGTAAAACACACATCACGGGAAGGTTACAAGACAGAAGGAGAAAGCCGCTAATACCAACTATACGAGGAGAGAAGGGGGAAGGCAAACTCCAGTATGCATAATGTGCATATTTTCAGTGCTCGGTGGATAGAAAGCACGAGCACTAGAGAACGTCATCCAAGCAGAAATGGGCAAAGAATCACAGAGCGAATCAGAGCAACACCTGAAAACCATTAGCAATCTAATGGTAAAACAGAAAAAGAGGAAAAAACAACAAGAACTGAGGGCATACGATAAATAAGAAATGAAAAAGGCAGATCTTCTGAAACCAAAGGAGAGGAAAAAAAAATCACAGTGATTCACTGATACGAGCAGCTGCTTGGTTTCCCCAGGGTAAGGAACAGACAGAAGAACAGAGCAAGAGAGGGAGAGAGAGAAAAAGACCCAGACAAAAGAGTAAATCACAATAAATATTTATAATGATAAGTAATGCTGCAGACCATAAATATTAAAGAGCCGCTGCTTTTGCGCATGTGTGTGTGTTTGTGTCTGTATATCAGTGTGCGCTGGTATGTTAAGCATAAGTGTCCACGGGGATGCAGGAGCGGACACTGAGTAATGCATTTACTAACATTGTGCATAAGCTCTGATCAGATGAGCTATGAATATTAACCCAAAAAAAGCATTTCAGACTGGCTGTTTGGCACTTCTTTTCTTCTTTTAAACAACTAGGAACCAACATGCATACATTCAATTAGCATAGGTATAAAGAATTACCCGCCCTCTTCACATACAAGCCACTTTCAGCACAGTATTAATATGCTACACAGATACAAAAACATTTTCATTCTTAGGAAGCACAACAACACAACAAGCAAGAGAGAAACTACTATCAGTCTCTATGTAGTAAAAAAGTAGGGGATGACTCTTAACTGGACGATCCTCCCTGTTATTGTTGTTCCTACATGGCAGATCCAGACTGTCCTACAGCATTACAGAGGGTAATTTCTCACTTTATTGCAATAGCAAAAATGTTTTCAAACTGAATGAGCCTTTTTTTGACCAATAAAAGAGCAGATTAAACTCCGATACTAATCCAGGCATCATGATTGTCTAAAAAAAAGCTTTTCTTCTTTTCAGTATAATGATATTACCTCATTGCTGTCATATAATGACAAGAGCTTTCTAAAAAGCTTAAATGATGCTTAAAGCCAGGTTAACATTATTATTGTTGAGTTCCTAGGCGGGCACATATTCAGGTAGATACAAATACAAAGACTGTATGGATCAGTGAATTTTTCGGACATTTATGATGTTCCTTAAAATTATGTAAATTAGCTGGCTGATACACCAATCAGGTATCACACTATGGCCACTTAGAGGTGAAGTGAATAACACTGATTATCTCTTCATCATGGCACCTATTAGTGGGTGGGATATATTAGTGAGCTAATGAACATTTTGTCCTCAAAGTTGATCCTTTAAAAGCAGGAAAACAAAAGCACAAGTAGTAAGTCAAATAGTAATGGCTTCACAACTTGGTCAGAGCATCTCCAAAACTGCAGCTCTTGTGGGATGTTCCCAGTCTGCTGTAGTCAATATCTATCTAAAGTAGTCCAATGACAGAACACTGATGGATGAGCCACAGGTTCATGGGCAGCCAAGGCTCATTTGTGTACATGGGGAGCGAAGGGTGAACCAGGGGGTTCAACCCAACAGACAAGCTACTGTAGCTCAGATTGCTAAAACTATACAGTGTCCATTCTGACAGTACACAACAAACAGTGTACCACAGTTTGTTGTTTATGGGGCTGCCATGCCACAGACCAGTCGGGGTTCCTGTGTTGAAAGCATCAAGAGTGAGCACATGAGCATCTGAACTGGACAACAGAGCAATGGAAGAAGGTGGCCTCGCCTGAGTCATGTTTTTTTTTTTACATCTAGGGAATGGCTGGGTGCGTGTGTGTTACTAGGGAACACCTGGCACCAGGATGCATTATGGGAAGAAGGCAAGCCATTCAGGTAGCGTGAACTGGACCATTGAGCAATGGTCTGCTGGGAAAACTTGGGCCCAGACATCCATTTAAATATTACCTTGAGACTTTTTGACATTACCACCTACGTAAACATTAGTGCTCCTTTTTATGGAAACAGAATAGCTGGGCTGGACGAACATGTCCGATCCATTTGGACTTACAGGATCTGTTGCTAACATCTTGGTGCCAGACAGCACAACACAACTTCAGGGGTCTCGTGGAGTCTGTGCCTTGATGAGTCAGAGTAGGTTTAGCAGCAAAATGGGGACCAGCGCTACATTAGGCAGGTGGGCATAATGTTGGTGTATCACTTAAAATGATTATTTTAAGGTATATCTATGATATACATGATAACAAAACTGCACTACACTGCAGGTACCCAACAGCCTCCTAGTAGACACACCTATGGTATCAATTTCAAAATCCTATGCCGCCTGGTTCTCGAGTTATTGCATTCAAAACTTTGCGTGTCCACACCGCCTGCCTGACCAATGAGGCCTGGCCAATGAGATGATGACCACGTGTAAACTCAGTTGGTCCTTACCAGGTCTTAAAATTAGTTAAATACACGTTCAGATGAATAACAACACATGACATATTAAACTGGGTCATTACTTATTTAACAACCATTAAACAAAAATGGAGAGGCAACCTGGGAACCTTCCAGTCACCGAGATAACCACATACACCTCTGTATACCACAGTACCCTAGTATCAAATCTGAGGCCATCTGTCCGACAGTTAAAGCTTGGATGAAATGACTTCACGCAACATGTCAATGATCCCAAGTTTAGCAGCAAATCTACAACAGAGTCACTGGGTGGAAAAAAAGAAAGAAAAGAAAAACAGAATCAAGGTGCTGAAATGGCCCAGTCAAAGTCCAGACCTCTACCTCAAGGAAAGTGTGCATAAACGAATGCCCACAAAACTTAATAAACTGAAGCAACGTGGCAAAGAAGAGTGAGAAAGAATTCCTCCACAACAATGTGAGCCTAATAAAGTATTAAAAGAAAGTGATTACTCCAAGTTATTGCTGCTACTAGGGGGTAATTAGTTTTTCACACACTGCTTCTGCATTTTGGCTTAGTTTTTGTTAAATAAATAATGACATTGTAACATGTCATGTTGTTCATCTACGGCTCTATTTAAGTAATTTTTGAACGTGGTAAGACCCAAACAATTTTTTTAATCATGTGCTGATATAAAAACATAAAGGTATCATATTATTTATTTTTTCACATATGTACTAATTTTCACATATTCTAATATGTGATTACCTCATTTTATCTTAAAGTTTGGAAATAAGGAGAAACCACTTACTTGGTTCTGACCAAGAGGGGAATAATGCAAACCAACAATGCAGTAAATAATCTTGCCAAACACTTATTTACCTATATGTGTGTTCAGTAGTTTCTAGCACAGTGTGTAAGTATGTGTGCCTGTGTGTTTGCGGCTACATTTTGAAGATGGCCCACCAGGGTACACTGATTAAGAATGAAGGAGTTATCCTTCTGTTTGGTACAAAAACATAATTTGACCACCATCTGTTGCATTTTACAGCCACCTGACAGAGAGCACTGTGAGTTCAGTCTAGCCTGGTTATACTGTGATACCAGGGGCACAACTCCAGCAACTGCTGGTAAAGACTGAGACAGGTATGCAGAGCATCAGAAAAATGACAATGCAACTGCTGTATAAACAAGTCCAGCAACAATTAACAGCACAGTTGCATAGAGCTATAAAATATCAATGTTAAGTAGAAATGTAATAAGTGAAACACTAGCAAAGGTCTTTATGAATTAATTTATTCACAACTAATGTTCCATCTCAGCATGATTTTCTGTGCTTGGGGATCAGGATAATTTGACCTTAACAGTCAGGTGATAGACAAGGTAGGTTATTATTTTACCTGGTACAGACCGACTTGAGTGGAATTTGAAGTGTTCTAGCATAAGATGAATATAGCCTAGGCCACTTTTGAATTCCTGCACTTTAAAATTTATGGCCAGAACAGAATATTCATTTAAAGACATATGATTCATTACATTTTACAAAAGGATCATGAGCTTATTTATCCTTTCTCCCCTTTATTTTCTCTTTGAACATTACGAACCAGAAACAACAGCTTGATGGATTTAACATCTTCTTGTGCCTCACTTTGGACATTATCACTTATTTTATAAATACATGCACTGCCAGAGCCAAAATAAATATGTTATCATTCACACAAACACACGCGAGGCAGACGAAGCTTGTTTGCTCCGACTGCAGCATGAAAATAAACACTATCGGTGTTTTTCACTGGATCACAACCACTCTAACTTACTGTCTAAATTACTAATTAACTACATTATGACAAACCCACATAGGTAAACAAATCTATACAAACAGATTATTAATATGAGTCTTACAGAAAAGAAAATAGAGAAGAGCCAAAAATAAATAAGGCCTTTGGTTTTAGGCATCTTGTGTTGACCTTGAGGGTGTTCAGAGAGATTGATGTGTCCATGCATATATACATTGACCAGCCATACAATCACAGGGGAAAAACAGTAACAGGTGAGGGGACTAATTCCTGATCATTCTGCTACAATCCAATGGTCTGCTGGGAAACCTTAGTGCAAGAGATTCATTTTACTTATGCTCACTCCACCTAACACAGTGTTTGAATCCCTAGCCTCCCTAATGCTGGACAAGGCACTCTAGAACTCCTTAGGAAAGTGTTGCAGAACACAAAAGCATCCAAACCAACGACCCGAGTAACCTTAGCTATCCCAGATCCCAAGAGGATGCACAGCAAACACACCTCTTCAATGGAACAACCACCAAAAACCCTACAGGCCCCAAAGGGTCAAGCTCTGACCCTTCAGTACATGGAACCAGGGTCTCTGCATTTGATGTCATAGCATGTCTAGCAGAAAGAATGTGGCAGGAGATTTTAAGGTTCTGTGGATTGCTATATTTTTCCAAACATAGCCTGTTATGACAGTATCTTAGATTTTGCAGTATTTCCAGTTAGTTGTGAAAGGCAATCTGCTGTACCACTCCCAGCAAGTACATTTTCCCTTTCAGTGTAAACAGATCTGCCTCCAGGTCTTGGCAGGGTCTCTCCGGGTGATCTGCCGGGAGCAGTGGGTCTCTGTGGTTAGCATGCTCCTCAGTGCAAGTTTTATTTTCAAAACTAGTTCATTCAGTTGCTGACTCAAGCTAGACTGTCATATACTCCACTGCACGTGCCCTGAATTTGGCTACTCATAGATGTCCCTTATGTAGACCACTGAGGACTGTGTTTCTTAAACTTACAGCAATGACCAGGTATGCCCTCTTCATGCCTGTGCCAATATATTATACAAGAATCTTCCCGTGGACACTCTAAAATCACAACATCATTTATGTGACACATTAATCCATCCAGACCTACAACAACCTCTGACATCATGCTTTTTTAGAATAGGGGCCAAGTGATGTCATAAAGGTTGTTGGTTTAGCAAACTCTTTAGCTAGAGGGATTTACAAAAGACCCATGTTACAGTCAAGACTCAGTGAGCTTAGTGAAGTCAACACATATGTAAGGATCACTTGTCTTTTTAGACACCACCATCATACTGCTATCCAGTGGTTCATCAACTCTCCTTACTCCAGTCTTCTCCATTCACTCCAGGTCTTTCTTGGCTTTCAGAGTTAGTGATAAGGGAATCCATTGTGGGGTCTTTAAAGAGAACAGCATAGCACTGGGTTTCAGTTTGGCGGTAAATAGGTGCTACCTCAGACCAAGACCATTGCACACCTTCAAATATTTGTTGTTCAGCGTCTCTAGGATGACACTAACTACTCGAGCTACCAGGCCTAGCACCTCAACAGCAGGTATGCTGAGCAGAGAACAGTGCAGATGCCAAGGATATGTTGTCTTCTTCCTGAACCTTATACACTGCTCTTGATGAGGCACACACTCTTTTATAATGGCAGATCGAACAGTTTGCTGGACACTCCACTTTTGGGGTCTGAGGGACTTTTCCACATTTCTAGCATTTAGACAGTCTACTAGTCTACACATGTTACTGGCTGGGCTTTCCCCCCCTCTTATTGAATTTCTTCTTCTCGTGAAGATGTTTGTCTCTGCTCATAACTCTATCTAACAAGCATGTCTCTCTTTTTCCCCACAGTATCCCACCCACGTGTATATCTGTATATCCTAGAACCAGCCTGTCTTTGATTAGCTCATCATGAAACATGCAACATAATTGCAGCGTTCTGCCAAAGAATATAAATCAGTAACAGTTTCATTTTCTCCTTGTTTTCTCAAGTTAAAGGATGATTTTTCATATACCACATTTGTTTTGCCAGTAAAAAAGCTGTGGAGTCCATCTCTCACCGTAGCATACTGACAGACAAGTTCAGCCCCTCCTCTTGGCGTCCGCTTCATCACCCATGCAGTACATGAGTGAATGTTTACCTGGTTGTCTTCTGATGTTGTGTGGAGATTACTAGCTTGCTGAAAGCACTCAAACTATCTAATCCATTTCACCCATTTCTAATGTTTGCTGAAGTCAAAAGGCTCTGGTGGCTTTAGCCGAGTGTCACACTTGGCCTGGAAATGGGGCCTTATCCACGCCCTGCAGCTGCTCTAACTCCATTGTCTGCGATCTCACCCAGGCTTTTCCAAACGCCAGTATATACTATCCCACTTGTCACACCATGTTTCCTTACCATTTAAACTCATGGGAAATCATAGAGATCCAGTATCCTGGCACAAGCATCCATCATTGTGCACAACTTTAGTCCCTAGTACAACAAAAATAACATTACCCAGAACCGTCTGGGCCTCCTTATATTTCCGACATAACCATCGCACCACAGAGGACTGCTTGCTGGCTGTGGCTCAGCTGTTTGATATGGGAACTGGAAAGGATTGAGCTTTGGGAACGGCCAGTTGGTCTAAAGTCTTGAACACAGTAATAAAGACTGGATTGTGTAGTAACATCTTGCTCCTTAGACTGGTGTAGTTTAATTTCATTTCATTGTATTAATATAAAAATGTATCTTTTCAAAAAAAAAATTGTTGCTTCCCTTTGGACTTTAAATACATTCTTTATACAGATTGTTGTTCGTGTATTATTGTGGGGAAAAATAAAATAAATTCTTTAGTTAATATTGGTGCTCCCATCTCTGTCCTTGGGCTAGGTTGCGCTGCTCTCCCCTGTGGACCCAAAACAAAAACGAATAAACTAATAACTAATGAATAAAATAAAAATCATATATATATATATATATATATATATAAAAAAACACAGCACGCCCCTGCGGGCGGTTTATCCTTCAAGCTCGGGTCCTCTACCAGAGGCCTGGGAGCTTGAGGGTCCTGCGCAGTATCTTAGCTGTTCCCAGGACTGCGCTCTTCTGGACAGAGATCTCCGATGTTGTTCCCGGGATCTGCTGGAGCCACTCGCCTAGCTTGGGAGTCACCGCACCTAGTGCTCCGATTACCACGGGGACCACCGTTACCTTCACCCTCCACATCCTCTCGAGCTCTTCTCTGAGCCCTTGGTATTTCTCCAGCTTCTCGTGTTCCTTCTTCCTGATATTGCTGTCATTCGGAACCGCTACATCGATCACTACGGCCGTCTTCTTCTGTTTGTCTACCACCACTATGTCCGGTTGGTTAGCCACCACCATTTTGTCCGTCTGTATCTGGAAGTCCCACAGGATCTTAGCTCGGTCATTCTCCACCACCCTTGGGGGCATCTCCCATTTTGACCTCGGGACTTCCAGATTATACTCGGCACAGATGTTCCTGTACACTATGCCGGCCACTTGGTTATGGCGTTCCATGTATGCCTTGCCTGCTAGCATCTTGCACCCTGCTGTTATGTGCTGGATTGTCTCTGGGGCATCTTTACACAGCCTGCACCTGGGGTCTTGCCTGGTGTGATAGACCCCAGCCTCTATGGATCTTGTGCTCAGAGCTTGTTCTTGTGCTGCCATGATTAGTGCCTCTGTGCTGTCTTTCAGTCCAGCTTTGTCCAGCCACTGGTAGGATTTCTGGATATCAGCCACCTCCTCTATCTGCCGGTGGTACATACCGTGCAGGGGCCTGTCCTTCCATGATGGTTCCTCGTCTCCCTCCTCTTTCTTGGGTTTCTGCTGCCTGAGGTATTCACTGAGCACTCGGTCAGTTGGGGCCATCTTCCCAATGTATTCTTGGATGTTCGTTGTCTCATCCTGGACTGTGGTGCTGACACTCACCAGTCCCCGGCCCCCTTCCTTCCGCTTAGCGTACAGCCTCAGGGTGCTGGACTTGGGGTGAAACCCTCCATGCATGGTAAGGAGCTTTCTTGTCTTTATGTCAGTGGCTTCTATCTCCTCCTTTGGCCAGCCTATTATCCCAGCAGGGTACCTGATCACGGGCAGGGCGTACGTGTTGATGGCCCGGATCTTGTTCATATATATATATATATATATGTTTCGACAGCAGATGGCAAGAGCTGCTGCCCACAATAAACAGTTTAATGACTGTAAGGCACAGGTCTTTTCTTTGACATCTCAAAGAGTGTAGCTGATGAACAGAAATAGAAATTCTGTGTTGTCCCAGTGGCTGAGCCTTAACAGCAGATGTCTGAGGCAGGCCACATTTGATTATTTCTGGACGACTTCCTCCTTTGTAGCTCGTAGAGACGGTACGAGAACCTCAGCATTTCACTGGCCCAAACTTAGGCTACGTCCACACGTTTTCTCTCACTTTTGGCCTCCCGTCCACACTGAGATGACGTTTTCCCCGAAGGAAAATGCAGCGTTTTGAAAACGCTCTTGAAAACGAATACATTTGAAGACGGTGCTTTCACGTTGCAGTGTGGGCAGCGAAAACGGAGACTTTTGAAAACGATGACGCATTTTAGTAATGTGATGCAGTCATGTGACCAATTAAACAAAGATAGCAGTGGGCATTATACAGCAATTTTGTTTGCTCTCAATTTTGACAGCCCTATTAAAGATTAATATCAGTTTGTACAAGCTTCAGATAGCTTTTCTTCAAATTCCTTAATTCTCACTCACTTTTGCAACTTTGTACTTTTGTGTTACTCGCAGCAACAATTCCACCTCATTGTTAGTCCATTTACAAAAACTCGGTGCTTTTCCTCAAAATTTTGCAGTGACGTTTCAATGAGCCAGAAAGTAAATAAACGAAAGTGGTGTGCGGATCGATACTGAAATATCGATTCTTCTCTAAAATCACAACATCATTTATGTGACACATTAATCCATCCAGACCTACAACAACCTCTGACATCATGCTTTTTTAGAATAGGGGCCAAGTGATGTCATAAAGGTTGTTGGTTTAGCAAACTCTTTAGCTAGAGGGATTTACAAAAGACCCATGTTACAGTCAAGACTCAGTGAGCTTAGTGAAGTCAACACATATGTAAGGATCACTTGTCTTTTTAGACACCACCATCATACTGCTATCCAGTGGTTCATCAACTCTCCTTACTCCAGTCTTCTCCATTCACTCCAGGTCTTTCTTGGCTTTCAGAGTTAGTGATAAGGGAATCCATTGTGGGGTCTTTAAAGAGAACAGCATAGTACTGGGTTTCAGTTTGGCGGTAAATAGGTGCTACCTCAGACCAAGACCATTGCACACCTTCAAATATTTGTTGTTCAGCGTCTCTAGGATGACACTAACTACTCGAGCTACCAGGCCTAGCACCTCAACAGCAGGTATGCTGAGCAGAGAACAGTGCAGATGCCAAGGATATGTTGTCTTCTTCCTGAACCTTATACACTGCTCTTGATGAGGCACACACTCTTTTATAATGGCAGATCGAACAGTTTGCTGGACACTCCACTTTTGGGGTCTGAGGGACTTTTCCACATTTCTAGCATTTAGACAGTCTACTAGTCTACACATGTTACTGTCTGGCTTCCCCCCCCCCCCCCCCCCCCCCCTCTTATTGAGTTTCTTCTTCTCGTGAAGATGTTTGTCTCTGCTCATAACTCTATCTAACAAGCATGTCTCTCTTTTTCCCCACAGTATCCCACCCACGTGTATATCTGTATATCCTAGAACCAGCCTGTCTTTGATTAGCTCATCATGAAACATGCAACATAATTGCAGCGTTCTGCCAAAGAATATAAATCAGTAACAGTTTCATTTTCTCCTTGTTTTCTCAAGTTAAAGGATGATTTTTCATATACCACATTTGTTTTGCCAGTAAAAAAGCTGTGGAGTCCATCTCTCACCGTAGCATACTGACAGACAAGTTCAGCCCCTCCTCTTGGCGTCCGCTTCATCACCCATGCAGTACATGAGTGAATGTTTACCTGGTTGTCTTCTGATGTTGTGTGGAGATTACTAGCTTGCTGAAAGCACTCAAACTATCTAATCCATTTCACCCATTTCTAATGTTTGCTGAAGTCAAAAGGCTCTGGTGGCTTTAGCCGAGTGTCACACTTGGCCTGGAAATGGGGCCTTATCCACGCCCTGCAGCTGCTCTAACTCCATTGTCTGCGATCTCACCCAGGCTTTTCCAAACGCCAGTATATACTATCCCACTTGTCACACCATGTTTCCTTACCATTTAAACTCATGGGAAATCATAGAGATCCAGTATCCTGGCACAAGCATCCATCATTGTGCACAACTTTAGTCCCTAGTACAACAAAAATAACATTACCCAGAACCGTCTGGGCCTCCTTATATTTCCGACATAACCATCGCACCACAGAGGACTGCTTGCTGGCTGTGGCTCAGCTGTTTGATATGGGAACTGGAAAGGATTGAGCTTTGGGAACGGCCAGTTGGTCTAAAGTCTTGAACACAGTAATAAAGACTGGATTGTGTAGTAACATCTTGCTCCTTAGACTGGTGTAGTTTAATTTCATTTCATTGTATTAATATAAAAATGTATCTTTTCAAAAAAAAAATTGTTGCTTCCCTTTGGACTTTAAATACATTCTTTATACAGATTGTTGTTCGTGTATTATTGTGGGGAAAAATAAAATAAATTCTTTAGTTAATATTGGTGCTCCCATCTCTGTCCTTGGGCTAGGTTGCGCTGCTCTCCCCTGTGGACCCAAAACAAAAACGAATAAACTAATAACTAATGAATAAAATAAAAATCATATATATATATATATATATATATATAAAAAAACACAGCACGCCCCTGCGGGCGGTTTATCCTTCAAGCTCGGGTCCTCTACCAGAGGCCTGGGAGCTTGAGGGTCCTGCGCAGTATCTTAGCTGTTCCCAGGACTGCGCTCTTCTGGACAGAGATCTCCGATGTTGTTCCCGGGATCTGCTGGAGCCACTCGCCTAGCTTGGGAGTCACCGCACCTAGTGCTCCGATTACCACGGGGACCACCGTTACCTTCACCCTCCACATCCTCTCGAGCTCTTCTCTGAGCCCTTGGTATTTCTCCAGCTTCTCGTGTTCCTTCTTCCTGATATTGCTGTCATTCGGAACCGCTACATCGATCACTACGGCCGTCTTCTTCTGTTTGTCTACCACCACTATGTCCGGTTGGTTAGCCACCACCATTTTGTCCGTCTGTATCTGGAAGTCCCACAGGATCTTAGCTCGGTCATTCTCCACCACCCTTGGGGGCATCTCCCATTTTGACCTCGGGACTTCCAGATTATACTCGGCACAGATGTTCCTGTACACTATGCCGGCCACTTGGTTATGGCGTTCCATGTATGCCTTGCCTGCTAGCATCTTGCACCCTGCTGTTATGTGCTGGATTGTCTCTGGGGCATCTTTACACAGCCTGCACCTGGGGTCTTGCCTGGTGTGATAGACCCCAGCCTCTATGGATCTTGTGCTCAGAGCTTGTTCTTGTGCTGCCATGATTAGTGCCTCTGTGCTGTCTTTCAGTCCAGCTTTGTCCAGCCACTGGTAGGATTTCTGGATATCAGCCACCTCCTCTATCTGCCGGTGGTACATACCGTGCAGGGGCCTGTCCTTCCATGATGGTTCCTCGTCTCCCTCCTCTTTCTTGGGTTTCTGCTGCCTGAGGTATTCACTGAGCACTCGGTCAGTTGGGGCCATCTTCCCAATGTATTCTTGGATGTTCGTTGTCTCATCCTGGACTGTGGTGCTGACACTCACCAGTCCCCGGCCCCCTTCCTTCCGCTTAGCGTACAGCCTCAGGGTGCTGGACTTGGGGTGAAACCCTCCATGCATGGTAAGGAGCTTTCTTGTCTTTATGTCAGTGGCTTCTATCTCCTCCTTTGGCCAGCCTATTACCCCAGCAGGGTACCTGATCACGGGCAGGGCGTACATGTTGATGGCCCGGATCTTGTTCTTACCATTCAGCTGACTCCTCAGGACTTGCCTGACCCTCTGCAGGTACTTTAATGACTGTAAGGCACAGGTCTTTTCTTTGACATCTCAAAGAGTGTAGCTGATGAACAGAAATAGAAATTCTGTGTTGTCCCAGTGGCTGAGCCTTAACAGCAGATGTCTGAGGCAGGCCACATTTGATTATTTCTGGACGACTTCCTCCTTTGTAGCTCGTAGAGACGGTACGAGAACCTCAGCATTTCACTGGCCCAAACTTAGGCTACGTCCACACGTTTTCTCTCAGTTTTGGCCTCCCGTCCACACTGAGATGACGTTTTCCCCGAAGGAAAATGCAGCGTTTTGAAAACGCTCTTGAAAACGAATACATTTGAAGACGGTGCTTTCACGTTGCAGTGTGGGCAGCGAAAACGGAGACTTTTGAAAACGATGACGCATTTTAGTAATGTGATGCAGTCATGTGACCAATTAAACAAAGATAGCAGTGGGCATTATACAGCATTTTGTTTGCTCTCAATTTTGACAGCCCTATTAAAGATTAATATCAGTTTGTACATGCTCCAGATAGCTTTTCTTCAAATTCTTATTCTCACTCGCTTTTGCAACTTTGTACTTTTGTGTTACTCGCAGCAACAATTCCACCTCATTGTTAGTCCATTTACAAAAACTCGGTGCTTTTCCTCAAAATTTTGCAGTGACGTTTCAATGAGCCAGAAAGTAAATAAACGAAAGTGGTGTGCGGATCGATACTGAAATATCGATTCTTCCGATACTAGTAATTTATGTTCTAGAATCGATTCTCATATTAAAATATCGATATTTTAGTACTTTGGGGTAAATTTGTAGTTTATCATTAACAGGAACACAGTGGAAAGAAACTATATCATTCGGATCTTCTAAATTTGAAGGAACTACTCCCTCTTACGCCTTT
>NW_024582457.1:893430-903780 GCF_018398535.1 Haplochromis burtoni
CATAGTCATATGCAAAATACGGCTGTATAAATGTGTCGCAGCCCCTGGCATGTGCACTCAGAACAATGGCTGAGCGTAAACGGAGTCATGTGTGGACGTATTTTACCTCCACAAACAGCCAAGACGCGGTTTCCGATACATGTGGCAAGACAGTGAGGTGTTGTGGCAACGCCACTAACCTCGTCAAACACCTCAGAGTAAATCATATCACAGAATATGATGAGCTTATGTTGAGGCGAAGTGAAGAGGAGGAGGACAGGTGCTGCTAGGACGAGACAGGTGTCTCTCGTGGAGTCCTTTAATCCTGCAGGCAGGCAACGTGTTCAAACAGTGCACAACTTCAAGTTTTTTTTTATTTCTATATGATTATTCTGTACAGTAGTCTGATGTCCTGTAATCATTATGAAGCAATATACTTATATTATTATTACTACAATTACATAATACAATTATATATTGTGGCGTGTTGGGGGAGCAGCTAGTTCTCTCCCATCATGCCTTGGGACATGTGCTGCTGTTTAGATGTTCTTGTTTTATTGTTTATGGTTACGTTACTTTTAACTGTTATCTTGAATGTTGTGTTTACGCTGTGGTGCAGAGTCACTGACAGTTGTTGTTTTGTAGAGAGAGTGCTGTACCCTGAGTGAGTTCTGTTGTGCTGTTGTTGACCCCTGAGGCACACTGTAGCAATGGCAAGTGTTTTAATATAGAGCTCCCCCTACCAGTTTGGGGTTGAACAGCAAGTTCAATCTCTCTGTGAGCTTCTTTGTTAAGGTTCCTCTGCATGCCACATAGGTGTCAAAAGAGGGCTTCCAAGAGCATGGCCACTATTTTGAAAGAGGAAGAGGAGCTGAGGAAGATTGAGGAGCTTATCACCTGCCTGGAAGCAGTGAATGGAGCACAACCAAAGAAGTGGGGAGAGCCCCGGGCAGCAGCAAACCAGCCAGGGGAAGATCTGTTGGGCTTACCAGATGGAGCCTCACACCCCTGCCCACTGGGAAGCTGTCGGAGCTGCAAAGGCATGCTGCAGGCTCCAAGACAACGAGCAGCCAGCCAGCCTCCACTCAGGGTGATGCCTGGGAGCAGCACACCCTCGTTGCTGGCAGCTGAGGGGGACAACGCCAATGCCTCCTGGACCAAGTACAGTCGACCCTGCCACCAGGGGCTCCTGTCTGGGGGAGCATGAAGCTGCCACGCTATAATGGGGAGGCACCTCCAGAGACCTACCTTATCCAGGTACAGCTGGCTGCTCAGCTAAATGGATGGTCAACAGAGGAGACAGCTGTCCAGGTTGCCCTCACCTTGGAAGGCAGGGCCCTGCAGATCCCCACAGATCTTCAGCCAGAAGAGTGTTTAAGTTGGCCTGCTGTTGCCAGAGCAATGCGGAGCAGGCTTGGCCTCCGTACACATGCAGATGATGCCTGAGATAAACTTGCCAGCTGCCCACGGAGACAAGAGGAGAGTCTGGGTGCCTATGCTGCCGACCTTCATCTTTACGCACGAAGACGGTACCCTGCTTTTGATGCTGCAGCACAAGAAGAGCTTGCTCTCCAGGCTTTCGTTCGGAGTATCCAGCCAAAACGACTACAAGAGCACATCCGTCTGCATGCACCGGAAACCCTGGCAGCAGCTCTAACTGAGGCAGAAAGAGTGGAGCATGTGCTCAGCTCAGGTGCACGCAGCCCTGGCACAAGTCACCGAGTGTGTCAAATGAAGTACAAAAGGAGCAACCAGGAGGAGACAGCCCTCCAAACCACCATCACACCACCCTGGCGATCTCGGCGAGGGAATAGGCCAGCAGGTGGCTAATCCAGGGACAACTGCCATCGGTGTGGAGAACCAGGCCACATCGCACGCCTGGCACCCCAGCTGCCGTTAAACTAAGGCGGGGTGGCACAATGAAAGAACTGCCCCCCCACCACCAATCTGTCCTCCAAATCACACTTGCGGGTTGGCTGGCTGGCCAGACACGGGGACTGTATCCGGACTGTGACCTTGCTGGCACCATCTGTAGAGCCCTGATAGAAACTGGATCTACGCTTTCCTTGGTACAGGCAGGAGTCCTCCCTGGTACTGACAGCCCAAGACTGCAGGGTTGGCAGCCTACTCAGCTCCACATCACCACAGTCACGGGGGAGCGTGCCAAAGTTAAGGGGGAAAGATCCCTCCTGGCGACTGTTGCTAACTGCACTGTGGACCACCAGTTCTGGCTAGCTGGCATCCAGGACCAATGCATCATTGGTCTGGACCTGCTGGCCAAATGGGAGGCCACAGGGTACGTGTCCAGAGGAATCCTTTACCTGGGCACGGAGGCTGTGAAGCTCCACACCACCAAGGAAGTCCCACTGCCTGCCTCCACTTTTTCAGCCAGTGTCAGGAAGCCTGAGGACCTGTCGCCGCTGGCGGTGGAAAGGGCCTCTCCTTCACCAGCAGTACAGCAACTGTCCACAGAGACCAAGCAAGCTGTCGAGGACTTATACCAGAGGAGCTGCGAGGGTCTCCAGGCTGATCAGCAACGGCAGCACGGCAGCTGTGGGAGATACTCGACTTGTTTGCCGACATCTTTGCAGCCAAAGATGCGGACTGCATGCAAATCAGGCTGGTACAACATGACATTGACACTGGGGATGCACGGCCCATCTGCCTCTGCCCTCGTCGCCTTCCCCTTGCCAAGCATGCCACAGCAGAGCAGAAGATCAGGGAAATGGCAGAGGTGGGCATCATCGAACCCTCAGGCAGCCCCTGGGCAGCCCCGGCCGTACTGTTTCGGAAAAAGGATGGTACCTGGCAGTTTTGTGTTGACTATCGTCTACTCAACAGCATCACATGCAAGGACTCCTACCCATTGCCCTGGATTGACGATGCCCATGACGACATTGCTGGGTCCTGCTGGTTCAATTCCCTCAATTTGCGCAGTGGCTACTGGCAGGTGGAGCTGACGCCAGAGGCCCGCCCAAAGACTGCTTTCTCCATTGGTCAGGGACTATGGCAGTTTAAGGTGATGCCCTTCGGCCTCTGCAATGCCCCAGCCACATTCGAGCGCCTAATGGAGAGGGTTCTACATTCCCCACGACCGCTGTGTGGTATACCTGGATGACCTCGTTGTCCAAGCAACAGACTTCGAGAAAGCTTTGGCTAACCTGACTGCTGTTTTCCATGCTATCCGCCAGGCTGGCCTTCGTCTCCACCTCAAAAAGTGCCACCTCTTCCGAAAGGAGACGACTTTTTTGGGTCACATTGTCAGCAGAGCTGGGGTTTCCACTGATCCTGCGAAGGTGGCTGCTGTGAAGGACTGGCCCATTCCAGGCAATACTGCTGAGTTGCGGAGCTTCCTTGGCCTGGCATCATACTACTGGCGTTTTGTCAAGGACTTTGCTACCATTGCAAGACCCCTGCACTGGCTCACACAGGAGGGCCGAGAGTTCCACTGGAGTGAGGACTACGCTGTGGCGTTTGATTGGCTCCGATCTGCACTGGTTGAGGCACCGGTGCTAGCCTACCCAGACCTGCATCTTCTTTTTGTCGTGGACACCGATGCCAGCAACACGGGCGTGGGGGCTGTCGAGAGCTGCTGACCATCATCCTGGGCCTCTGCCATTTCAGACCCTACCTCTACGGGAAGAAGTTCCTCCTGTGCATAGACCATGCATCCCTCACTTGGCTGCTCAGCTTTAAAGAACCGGAGGGACAGCTAGCCCGGTGGTTGGAGACATTGTAAGATTACCACTTTGAGGTCCGTTACCGGGCGGGACGTCTCCACACCAATGCAGATGCCCTCTCCCGACGCCCTTGTGAGGAAGAACAGTGCAGGTACTGCCAATGCCTGGAGGACCAGGAGGGCATGACTTTAGTGATAGCGTCACCACAGGGTGGCCATGAGAATGACTCTGTTCCAGGTGGGCACTGTAGCAGTCTTCAGGTCCAGTCCACTGCAGGGCACACTGAGGGTCTGGAGGCCATGGATCCCCAACAGCTGCAACATGACCAGAACCAAGACCCTGCCCTTTCACAGGTTCAGTGTTGGATTGGGGCCAGTCAGAGACCATCATGGCCAGAAGTATCTGCACTGGACCTCAAGACCAAGGCTTTCTACTCCCAAATGGGCTAACCTCACAAGCCGGAACGGCCTCCTCTATCACCGCTGGCAGGCTCCCGGGGGTCACCATGAGGTCTTCCAGCTCTTGGTACCTCAACAGTTGCGGTCCAGGGTCCTCCAGCTGGTCCATGGTGTGGCGGGGGCAGGACACTTTGGAGTTACCAAGACTCTGCGGCGACTTCGGTCTCAGTTCTACTGGCCCAGGTGTCGCCAAGATGTAGAGCTCCATGTCCATCTGTGATGCCTGCACGTCTCAGAAAGGGCCTTCCCAACACTCTCTGCCCCCTTGCAGCAGTATCAGATGGGGGCTCCCATGGAGTGGGTCGGAGTCAACATCCTGGGACCCTTCCCCACCACTGGCCAGGGGAAGCGCTACATCCTGGTTGCCATGGACTACTTCACTAAGTGGCCTGAGGCCTATTATGCAGTCCCTGACCAGTGTGCGGGGACCCCGGGTTGGACTACCTCCACAACCTCCTGGCCCGGCTATGGGAGGTGCACCAGTTGACCAGGCAGGCTCTCCGAGACGCAGGCTCCCAGCAGAAGCGAGCTTCTGATAGCTGCTGCAAGGGGGAAGGACTCTCGCCAGGTCAGCATGTGTGGGTCTACAGCCCGGAAAGGAAGAAAGGGCTTTCCCCCAAACTGATGAGCCAGTGGGAAGGACCCTGCACTGTTCTGGAGAGGCTGTCCGACGTGGTCTACAGGGTGTGGCTGGTCAAATGGAACAGGGTGGTCGTACTAATTCGTGATCGCCTGGCACCCTATCAGCCCTTGAGTCCAGAGACTTTGCTATGGACATGCTGGTTGCTGGGGACAGCTAACCACTCAGGTGGGGGCTGTGTTGCATGTTGGGGGAGCAGCTAGTTCTCTCCCATCATGCCTTGGGACATGTGCTGCTGTTTAGATGTTTTTGTTTTATTGTTTATGGTTACATTATTATGAAGTCACTGACAGTTGTTGTTTTGTAGAGAGAGTGCTGTACCATGAGTGAGTTCTGTTGTGCTGTTGTTGACCTCTGAGACACATTGTAGCACTGGCAAGTGTTTTAATAAAGAGCTCCCCCTACCAGTTTGGGGTTGAACAGCAAGCTCAATCTCTCTGTGAGCTTCTTTGTTAAGATTCCTCTGCATGCCACAATATTGTATTATGAAATACAATGAAACATTACATTTTTGTCGATACCACCCTGAATTTTACTTGGTATCGGATCGGAAAGGAAATCAGTGGTATCGCACATCACTAATAAATGGCAGACAGAAATGAGGCAGGTCGAATCTTCTTGCGTTTCACGCATGTGCAGTACTGGAATGTGGACGCACAACTCCGTGAAAATGACTGAAAACGCTAGTGTGGACGCCGAGCGTTTTGAAAACGCCATTTTCAAATCTATGTGTGGACGTGGCCTTAGAGCAACCCCCCACCTGGGATAGGGTGCGCAGCTGCTGATGAAGGTTAAGGTGTTAGGAAATACCACCATTAAAGGGGTGGGGGATGTCACAAGGTAGAATATTTGGGTTTATGTCCTTTGCCTGTTTATTTTGTGCTTGTAGCATTTTAGCTTTTTTTTCTGCTTGTTGTTGGTTTTATTTGTTTTTAGATGTCTTGATTTTAATTGATATATGTGTAGTTTTAATAACCTGCCAGATTTAATGACTGTAAAATTGACCTAAATAAAGAGTGTGAGAGAAAGCTGCCAAGGATTTCAGCCTGGGGCAGGTCACTGAGGAACATTTAGTAGCTGCAATATGGAGATATAGGTGGGAGATCTGATCAATACCCAGAGATATTATAAGTAGCCTAAAGCAGAGGAACATGGGGAATGCCAGCGTAAGATGCCAAAGTAGAAGATGTGCTGCCACAAACACCTTGCCATTACTAACCGACCATAACGAGACCCAAAGCTAGATGCTATAGTCAAATCTGGAGGAGCCAAAGGGCAGAGCCCAGAGCTTCGCACACCTCTGTTAGTAACCTGTTTCAACTCTTTGTGAAGCAGCTGGACTAGTGTCGGGATAGCAGGAGTTCCAGAGGGGCATTCGGGATTAGGAGCTGTGTCGGTATCAGAGTTGTTTGCAGCAGCTCTGTTTTACCAACAGCACTGCCCAGTGTTGTAGTATCAGGAGGGAGGCACAGTGTTGAGGGAAGAGGTGTGTTTGCTGTCTGTGGCAGGCTGTTTGATATGGGGATGGGAAAGGATCATGCTTTGATCTGAAATCTTGGACAGAGTAACACAGACTGGACTATGCTGTAACAGCATGTTTGTCAGGCTGGTGTAGTTTATTTTATTTCATTTGTTTTAATGTACCGGTGTATATCTTATGAATAAAGTTTTTTTGACAAGTTAAGTTTCTTTTCCTTTAGTATTTTAATGCTCAACTGTTTTACTCTTTTTAGTCACTTTTATTGACTTTTATCGAGTCAGGCTACCTTCTATTTACAGATTGTTTTCCTTTTATTATCAAAAGGGAAATTAAAATGTGTTTTTTTCCAAACACATCCTTGCTCCAGTCTCTGTCCTTGGGCTAGGTTGCATTGCCTTCCCTTGTGGAATCAAAACAAAAACTAATAACTTAGAAACAAAATTTCCCCGGCTCTTTAAAACCTAGGTGGCAATATCATTAATAAAGCAAGTGGAAAGTTATCACTTAGCCTTGGCCCCACAGAGCAAAAGAGCAGAAACTTCACCACAGATACAGAATTTGCAAGATGAAGAAAACACGATTCCAGTCAGCAAAAGCACTGTAATGGCCATCAAGTAGTATTACTGACATCAGACTATGTGTAGAAGTCTCTAAACATGAAAGCGTATAGATGACTAGAGATTTTAGAGGAGCTGCAACATGTCAGTGGGAATATTCAAGTCTGGAGCTGTTTGCCTTTTCCTGGAGTTGGACACCTGCACCAAATGGATTCCTCTCTTGCCAGAGACAAGTGCTCTTTCATTTCTGTAGAGACAGGAGACGCCATCTGCATCTTTGCAAAGAAAATTTCATAGTGCAGAAAAAAGAAAGAATCCCAACTGAAACAGAAAATACTTTCCAAGCACCATGTGAAGACCAAAGAAGGTCAAAGAGTACAGCCAGTCATGGACTTTCATCTGACGTCAAAAGTATAAGCTCCACAGCTTTAATATTAAATACTGTATATACTGTACCCTGTAGGTGTGTATGTGTCTGTTATTTCTCAGTCTCAAAACCCACCTAGAAATGTGTACTATATTAAACACCTCTTTAAAATGCATGTTACGTCTCAATCTCAGAGGACTAATGTCTATATCAGTGCAGTTTTGTGTGTGTTTGATAACAGGTCAGACAATCGAAACCTTTATCTAACAGGGTATACGAGTTCTGTCAGTCATGCCAGTGTATATTCCTCACTGAAGCCGTCACATTTCATTCTGTTTACAGTCCACTCACTCCCCACAGCCAGATATCAGGATTCCAAGGCAAACCACATGCTGCAGCACGAGGCCAACACCAGCTATACTTATTGGGTATTAGACGGCCCTGCAATCTCCGTTTCATGAACAACTGGTCTATAAACACTATTGATTTTCACACTGTGGTTTTTGGCACATGTTTCTAGTGGATTGTGGGCGTTCATCACAGCGATGACTAGTAATGAATAATAATGCAGACTTATGAGGAGACAGTCAGAGATGCTTTTGTTTTTTTGTTTCCTCATCTGATTAAAGCAGTGGCTGCAGGTGCTAAATGGTGGGACCCTGAGATCATGAGGTGGAGCAGCTACAAAGCTTCTTCAAGCTATGTGAAACTACATAACAATGATAGACATGGAGGAAATAAATAATGCAACATATGATAAAAAAAATATCCTAAACTCAATTCTTAAATTGCATTATTTTGTATGGAGTCATGCCATTATTATTGACATCTGTAATTTCAATACAATATGAAAAGCAATACACCTTAACCTCCTCTGATAACAACAATCCAATTAGAACTGGCATTTCTACAATATGCTTCAATTTGTTACAGATCAAAGAAGTTTAGCGTAATATGAAACTTTAAATCTTAATTCTGAAGATAATTTTATCTGGCCCAAACAATGATATGGACTAACCACACTACTGTTCTCTCCCTAAACCACTGTGCTGTCAGTAATTTGGTTAACTGTGGCCCAGTATAGTAGATGAGAAGGTAACTGCGTTTTTCATTTGTGTTTTTCAGTTTCAGGCACTGCCTTGCTTGGGTCACATTAAATTCTTACTCGTACGGGAAAGTCTCAAGAGAGTACCGGGTCACGTGGGCTAAACAAACACTTCAAGATTTCATCCCCAATAAAGCAAGCCCTGTAAAAGTTACTAGTACAAGCCAGGTTTTATTGTAATCTGTTTGGAGCCATGTTAAGTTTCTCTCCAGGAATAAATCCCCACTCTGTGAGTAATTTATCACGTTCTCAGCTGTGTAAACACCACACAGCGGTTCACTTAGAAACTCACCAGGATGCGCAGCAGCGATGTACCAGGTGGTGTGTTTTCAGGGAGGCTGATGTTGTAGAGGGGTCTGCTGAAGATGGGGCGGTTATCATTCTCATTGATTAGTTCAATAAAGACACGAGCAAATCCCACATGATCCGACATGGATTCATTTGCATAAAGCTGAGAGAGAGAGAGCAAGGAACAGAAGCAATGAATACACACAGACACATGAATGTTTCCTCAGATATAAAGAATGATTAAAGGAAAAAACAACAGATTATTATGCATGGAGGCTGTTGGTTGCATTCTAAAAAGTGTAATCTGAATTTGCTATTGAAATAATTTATTTAAGATTTACAGTGTGCTACTCTGATTCTATAAACAACTCGGGGTTAAACTGAGGTGACAAAATAGCAATTTCACTGTTCAAACAACTCGGTGCTGTTTAGAAAGAGATATTGCTCCAGTCTAACTGTGCCTTGTGTCCAAACAAATCAAAACACTTTTCAAGAAACATAATGAAGTTACATTCAGATTTTCTTTTTCACAGCTCTGGCTTGGTCCACAGTTCATTTCCATTGATTATAAATCTTCAAGCTACTTTAGGCTTTTTAATAGATATTATCAAAAAAACCAACAGCTATGCTTTGTTGGGGTGATGCAGGTTTCTCAGGTAAATCTACAGGGCACAACTACTCAAACTAAGTTGAAAAACCTACTGAAAAACTGAAGCTGCGAATCTGTTCGTAGTCCAGCGGCATGGCAACCCTCATCCTGATGTCGGCACGCCCTTGCACCGCTGTGGGGGAGATGGTGAAGTATTCTGAATTGTTTCCTGTCAGAAACACTTGGAACATGCTGTGCACCCCCTGCCATAGGAAGGATAAGAGAGAGGATAGAATAACAGCAAGAAAATTGTGTTTTTAAAAGATGGAGCACAGTCAGGTGGCAATATATACTGAGTCTAACCTATGAGTGAGAAATGTGCAGTATACGATACATGGTACTGTATATTTAGCAAGTCAAAAGAAATCACATTTAATTATAGGGGGAAAAAACATGTCTATCTATCTCGACAGGATAGATAGACAGCATACATATTTTTCACGCATTTATGGCTGTTGTACCTAGAATGATGTATATCAAAAGCCTGCACATAGTCTAGTAGTGTTAGGTAATAACATGTACTAACAACAGTGTAATAACTGTATGATATTCATGTGTTTTCATTTAAATATTTCTCTGTCTTTGCTGGTAAAATGATAAAATTGCAGCTATACTAAAGATTAATGTATCGCTGATGACAGGACACGAGATACTTGTAATTTATACCTGTACAAATGCATGAATGATGTGGAAGGGTTATTCTCTTTTTCTGACAATGCTGTATTTTATTCTGTTGTATATAGTATCTTATTCTTCTTATCCTATTCCAGTGTTTTTCTTAATTTTTGCTACTGTAACTTTGCACTGTCCACTTTCACAACAAATTTCCCATGGGTGGGACTAATAAAGGTTTTCTTATCTTATCTTATTTTATTTTATTCCAAACTTTTCTTTTAATATGTCACATGTTTGTGTTCATATTTTAAAATAATAGATTATTAGAGTTTTATATTTTCTAATTAGTTTTTTTCTGGTTATTATGATCATATATCATATATCATATATAAATCTACATAGCCAAATACAAATACAGCCTCAACAGGGTCACTTTGATATGAACATATTTCATATTTCTGTTATTTTATTAGTTAGTTTTCTGAGCACACAATATTATTTCAGTTAGTTCATTTATTTTCTTGAAAGTCCC
>NW_024582457.1:903800-914014 GCF_018398535.1 Haplochromis burtoni
CACACCTAGTTTTAATTTTGAGTTGTATTTAATTAACAATAATAAATGATCTTCAAAACCAGGATCAGCATGTAGGCAGCAGCTTTTTTATTGTCAGTCTTGAGCAGGATGTTTCTTTTCTGAGAACAACTGTGAAATATGTTGAACGCTCATAATGAAGCAGTTATAAAAAGGCACACCAAACAATGCACCAGTGAAGAAAATGTTAAATCGAGACGGAACAAGCCAACTCGAAAATTCCTTCAGGATGCATTTGGCGTGGAGGAGTGCACTTTGTACAAAAAGAACAAAGTGACAAGCCCGAATATTAATAACAGTAACACTGAAAGGTCCAACTGTGATCAGACATAAGAATCAAATCATAACCCATACCACAGATTCATCACTTCTCCGTCTGTAAAACTTGGGTCACAGTTTAAGTGATACACAGAATTTATTCCCCATTTATTTCCCACAGAGCTCTAAGAGTAAGTCAGACTGCATGAATACCTAGCCAGAGAAGAAAACCATATGCTTTGCACACATTGTGTGTTTTATGAGAGAGGAAAAGGGGTTGACGTGATCCCTGGTGACAACCATGACTATCTTCCTCAATCCAGCTACATTCGTTTGTGTTTGCTTTCTAGCTCACTGCAGCGTAAGTTGCCAGCACAATGTTTATGATTATGTAGATTATGTGAACATGAAGACTGATTTAGAAATACTATGTTTTGTGTCATTGCAGTTATGTGTAATGAAAAAGTATATATATGAAATTTGGAATAATGGAGGGAAAAAAAACCCCAACTCATCTTTTCCTTCTCCACTTCTTTTTCCTCAGATAAATCCCCACATGCAGATGCATTATGGGTAAATATAAACCAGTGACATCACATCTCTGAAATACCTGTGGCTTTCTTGAGCGGGAGAAAAAACCCCATCTCTAGGTCCTTCCTGTCTTGATGTATAAAGCTTCAGGGCAGCCAATCATGTAGCCATTGTGGCAGACAGAGGAAGACGGGTGGCGTGGTCAATTGGCATTATGCTGCCAGTTGAAATAGCCCCCTTGTTTTTGTTTTCGTCTGTGGGAGAACCATTGTGGCTGATGACTCCTATTTAAAAGACCATCCAATATGCAGGGATGTCACCTCAAACTGCCCATAAACGTAATTGCCCGTCCATTTGCTTCTGCCTTTAGAAGCCCCCAATAAAAGCATCCTGTCAGATGCAACTGCCACAAAGTTTAGTGACAAGCTCCAGCAGCAAAAAGTTTTTAAAGATGCTAGCCAAGTAGAAGAGGATATGAAGGCAGCGACAGGCAGAGAGGTAACTACCACTTGTGTCATAGTCTAAGAAAAGAAATGTCTGCCTATAATCCCTTACACATGGAAGGAGTGAGATTACAGAGCAGGTGTAGTGGAGTGTGAATGAGTTTGTGTGTATCAGCAATGACATGCAGGTTTAAAAGATCAAAAAAGCAATAAAAAACTGCAAGACAAAAAACACCTCGTGGGCTTTACTCCTTGCAATTGATGTACTCGTGGCTCTATCACAGCAGAGTAACAATGCAAGACTGGTAGAGTTTAAAATGCCCCGGAATACGTTTTCTGCATTTTCTCTTTATATTTTTTCCATGTGACACTTTGCTTTTTAAGCTCTTTTTGATGTCTTTTGTTTTGTTGCATGATGATGACTTAACAGTGAGCTGGGGCTGCTAATGCGCCGATTCTGGTAAGTGCTTTCGAATGCAGCATCTACAGCGAATCTAGTAAATTAAAACCATCTCGGAGCCATTCCCCCATTTGCAATAAGCAATCTTAGCCCAGATATGTTAGGTGTCTGGAAGCCTCCCCTGAGCGAACGCTGATATTGGTGGTGGTAAAATGTTGGTTGCTAACCTACAGAGAGACCTCTTATCACATGCCAGGTGTCTGGGTCGTCACCCCACCTGCGTGCAGCAACACGCTTGCAGTGCTCTCTTCTCTGCTTGCTGCTGGAACACAGGCAGAAGCAAACACGCCATCCCTAGAATGGATAAACAGACCTGCTGCTAAATATTCCTGCTATCTCTCCTTTCAAGTGCTGTATTCCTCTCCTGACTGTTTTCTTCCTGCTCCACCAATTACTACGACTTATGATTTTGCTCCTCTCCTCTCCCCTCCGCAAGTCTGTTTCTCTTTATTCTCTACCTTCTTTTCTATCCACTTGACTCACAGTTATCTGTCAAATTCCACCCTGGCGGCTGCTGCGCCTGAATCAATCAGAGTTGACTAGCTTTCGGCTTATCTGCACCCTAGGTGATTGATTTTCCTCGTTAGGTATAATTTGATGCTCTATCCCATCTCTTCCAGAGCAAATTAAATTGTAGTCGAGTCCAATGCGCTGGTGTGAGCGAGCGTGTGCATATGTGAGCGAGGAAGAGAGAAAACGAGTGAGACAGAGCAAGCCTAAAATGTTTGACTTCTGTGTATGTTTTGGTGTCTGAGTGTATGTGACTGCGTGTCACCACAGTAGGCTGATAGATACAGTAAATGGGAAGTGGCGGGCAAACCAAAGGAGGCTGTAGCACACTCCTGCTGACAATCCACACACACACACACACACACACACACACGCACACACACACACACACACACACACACCACACAGAACACATACCACACACACACACACACACACACACACACACACACACACACACACTGCTGCCTGACATAGTGAAATATAGTTTCACAGAGTGGCTGATGTTCTTTTTTGGCTGTGCATTTATAAACAAGATAACAAGATAGATTAAAATGTATCTTGTTAGCTTGTTAGTGCCGATCTATTCCAACTGAAAGTAAAAAGTCTGAAATCTGATAAAAACAAACTTTGAACTATCAATTCTGCGTGTTCCAATCAGGTTTATTTATTGCACTAATCACATTCTCTTCATACTGAATATTGGATCTGCTTGTATGATGCAGGAATGCAAAAATACATCTAACATTTTGTCACATCCTGATTTACTCTTGTTCTCGTTTACACTAGCATACTGTACTGTACAATAGAACTATGTAGCAAAATTAAAGGTCTAAGGCAGACAGAATATTAGAATGTGGTAAAGACAGCATCTTTTATCTGATATAATCTTTAAAAGCATGCCAGGATTGAAGTAATCAGTATCCCACATGCAAAGACAACTTACAAAAGATCAATGATAATATTTTAGTATGTCTGTATCTTACCAAACAAGAAATATACTGTCACATTTACCTATTTTCCTCAGTTATGGCACTGATGAATGCCTAAAGATATGCTTTGTCTTTGTCTTTGTTGCATGATTTCATGATTTTATCCAGTTAGACATTTCATGTTTCCCCAAAATTAAATTAAAAGATTTCTAACAAAACAAACAACAGATTTCGTCTATCTTTGCTTATTTTCTATAAATATTTAGCTTGAAGATGTCACACTGTGTCCATTATTCAAATTATTGCAGTTCAGTAATGATATGAATAGATAAATACTCACTTGTAGCATTTTGATTAATTACCACATTTCTGACAAAAGCCCCACCAGGTTTACAAGAAATGGTCGATTGATCATAATCCACCCAGGGCTATCACCACAGGTGGGTAAGCCATCAGCATTACTAAAGGGGCAAATTTCACCGGCTAACTGGCCACCCCTAGATGAGCCTGGCTCACAGCCCTGAGGATTGCTAGATGAGGACTTGGGGCAAAAAAGTGTGTTGAATATTTGCAGTTATTCATCAGAAATTGTTTACTAAACTACTCCTTTTTTGGACATAATTTTGAAAGGTCACTGAAGTTGTCACTGGAAATACTTTAATGTTTGATTGTGTTATTGTTTCGCTATTTTGTGCACCGGGACTTTTGTCATGTAAAGTTTTGCCAGCACTCATCTAAGAAGTCTTCAGTTGTGGGCAAAAACTGGTTTTGTAACCGCTAAATTCAATCACTGACATGAGAATATTTGCAACAGATGCCATGAAAGTCACTTCAGATGTTCCGGACATATTGCATTCATTTCTGAGTCTGATCAAATGTTCTTGTGTAATTAAAAGAAAGGTGTTGATGAGAATAGAGAAGCCAAAAACGTAATGCCTCCCGCTACAGCTGTTGTCAGCACAGGGGCATACAAATGTTGTGAATACTGGAAACCATTAAGATGTGATCTACCCACCTCGTCCTTATCTTCTGCCTGGATGAAGAGGGGCAGGGCAAAGCCCACCTGTGCCAGTTCGGTGATGCGGACCCGATATTCAGAACTGTTGAACTTCGGGGCGTTGTCATTCTTGTCAATTAACAGGATGGTGAAGGTGGTCACCACCGTTGCCCTAGATGGACTGCGGTCATCATTCAGCTCGGTGGCCTAACAGGAAGCCAGAGCAGGAAATGTTCATCAGAGAGAGAAAGAGAGAGGGACACAGAAAAAAAAGAGAGAGAGACATAGCGAGCGTGAGAGAGAGCGATCCATTTGATTGGACTGAAAATGTCATTCTGGATGGAGACGGTCAGCACGCAATCTCACTCGGTATTTACAGCTGTTCATTTATTGGATCAAAAGGTAGACAGACGGCCTAAAAGCAATCACAGAAATAGGCTCAAAGTGAGGCCAAGAGAAGGCCAGCACATGTACATCCACACATACACACTCATACGCATGAACACACAATGTGATTTAGGTGAAAGAAGTCCAATTGAGGAGACACAATTACACACACTCTGTTTTTGCCTGCCTCAGTTATTGAAGATGGCTGCCCTCTGAAATGAAAAAAATAGGAGGGAACGATAGAAAGGGGCAACCACTGTCTTTTATTGACGGGCGAGTGTCACAGGCAATAGGAGGAGAAGCAGAAACAACATGCTAGTCTGGATAATCAGATAGTTTAGCCTCTTTCGTAACAGTGCTCCAGAATAATTTGACCTCCACCTCCACGTGCTCAGTGCTATCTAAGCTGCCTGAAGTTGAGAAATTAGTTGTATTACTACGGCACACTCCAATCAATAGCAGCACCGGCTAAGAAAGCACAAGAAGAGGAGAGAAAATTTAGAGAGGAGGGGGAAAAATCCATATCTTATAAATACATTTTTGGGTGACATTTTTTTCTTTTCCAGCCTTTTTGCTCATTCTACTTTTCTGGTTAGTAATTATTGATTTCAATTAAAAAGACAAGCCTGAGCCTGGAATATGTTTGCCAGAATCTCTTTTTGTATTAAACCTCAAATGTAGCCAAATGTATCTCAATGGTCTCTCGTATAAAAAATGTCACGCGACCTGCTTTTTATTACCAATAATTGCAGCCAAATCAGTAAATGCACAAACGCCAGAGAGGCCATTTATCTTAAGGTGTGGCAGATTTGACTTGTCAAGCTATCAAGATCACGAATGGAATATTGTAACTACACAGAAAAATGAGGCCTTTGTTCACAAATCTTTCCGCTTTCAGCAGGACTTGGAAATCCATTTCACGCGCCCTCACACCCTGTGGGAACCACTCGGTGTACAATGGTGGAGGAGAAGAAATAATGACAACAAAAGTGGAGGACTGGACAAGGTGGCAAGGCTGTGGGTTGGGAGGTGGGGGGGACAAAGGGGGGGAGTGACATGCTAAAAAGCCAAGCGAGACAGACTTGGCTCATGGAGGGATAGAGGGATTCAGAGATCACACCTACTTCAAACAAGAGAAAAGGGGAAAAAATGGAGGAACAAAGGAGGCCTCAGCATTAAGGAGGACTCTAAATCCTCTTCCTCTTTCTTGTTCTCTGCTCCCCTTGTTCTAATATCTGCTCATTCAGCACGAGCCTCTGGAGGGGACATTATCACAGAATCGCAAGCATGAATATGGCCACTAATGAGCCCAATAAAAGCACTTGAGTTTGTCAGAGTCTCATTTGTGCAGAAGCATATTGACAAAGCATCTAAAGATATACTGCACGCACATCGTACATATCTAGTACTAACTGATTTTCTGCATAAGCGACAGACTGTATATCCAGTCTAAGAGATCTGTTTAGTTGGTCTTTGGAGACTATATAGAATACACTTTCATATCAAAGTTCTCTCTTAATCCAGCAGTGAAGCAGCCTTTCAGTCTCTTCTCTAGCCTACGACAGTCCCTCCACCCAATAACTCCCCCCACATTCGGCAGCTCACCCTGACAGTCAGAGAGAATCCTGCTGAGTAGAGGGGGTTTTCTCTGTCCAGCTGCCCATTCACTGTCAGGGATCCACTGATGTAGTCCAGGGCAAAAACACTGTTTGTGTTTCCTAGATGGAGTGAGAGAGAGAGGGAGACCAAAGAAAGTCAGAGAGAGAAACAAAACCTGCATGGTTGATAATTCAACATGTCTCCTGGGATACCACAAGAATCCTTTGGAAGGGAAGGTGGTGGATGAGCCATGTGCAAGTCTCTATTTCATGTAATATGGATACTGCATTCACTGTGCTGTCTTTTATCTCTGTACCTCCCTTAGGCTGGCTGACCTCCTCCAACCTGTCCACAAGCTGCTTCTCCTAAACCCGCTTTATTTCTGTCACACTCCCCTTCCCTTTTTCACTTCTTTATTGAGTTCATCTGTAATTTATGTAGTGATAATGCTGTCAGTAACTGACTGCAAGCATGGTTACACATCCCGGGAACTACAAGCATCGTGGCTGATATCGGAAAGATCTTTTTTTATTATCACTGTTAGTGTCACGGAGACTTTTTTTTAAATTAAATAAATGGGCTACTGTTTTGTTCGTCTGTGAATTCTCATATGCAGGCATAAAACCATTTGTGCGTGCACCATGGGTCTCCTGTATCATTTGTGCTGCTGATTGGCAGTTAAGTCGCGATAAAAGCATCAAAGACGACGCATGCTAGTAAGAAAGGGTGGGATGTAGGACATCAAATGTTTTTAAGTTTGAATTTAAAACAATCTTTACTTAGAAACTAAAACCCACAGATGAACTTCAAGAACATATTTGGACGTATAATTTGGTATTAATAGAATCTTATAATTCTTATAAGAATTTCTTAAACTGTAACATTATAGGCTTACAATACAGATTGACTGCAGTCACCCCTTTTTGCATGGGTTGATAAATTGCATTAACTTTGTCATACTCCATGCACTCCTTCAGAGAGGAGCATTTCAAATTATGAATGCTGCACTGTTCTCATTAACAAGTCAAGTCAAGTCAAGTCAAGTTTATTTATAGAGCACATTTAAAAACAACCAAGGCTGACCAAAGTGCTGTACAGTAAAACAAGTTCAAGTGTGCCTGGTGTTATCCATTCACTTCAATTAAACAGGTTAAAATATTAGACCGAGGCCCACTTGAGTCCTCTTCTAATATTTTCTTATTCCCTCTATTCCTTTTCAAATTACCGTCCTTCTCGTTAACTTTCACACCTCTCTCACACTTTTCTGTGACACTTTCTCTTTCTGTCTCTCTCTCCCTTTCTCTCTCCGACACCCTGCTAATTACACCCAGCAGATGGAGAGCACAAACAAAAGTACACCCAATGGCCCTCACCTCTTCACTTTTAATGTTCTCTTGCTCCAGCCCCGCACTGCCTGGTATCTCCCTCTCTCAGATCAGATGCTCAAGTCTCACTCAGAGAAGCTAATGCCTTTACACTTTCAGTGTGATCCTTGGCGCCGATGATGTGTTATATGAGACGTGAATAGCCCTTTTGAAATCTCTGGTAAGTAGCGCTTTATAAATGTGAATGTTATTACAGCAATCTGTTCAGCTGAAGGCAAACAATGGAGGAGACAAGACTAAATGAGATCAATGAATGAATGGGAAACATACCTAGGACTAATTCAATTACGACGTGTTAACATGGAGCACTTTAACACTTTTAACAGCGGCCACCACAGCAGGTCATCTGTGATGTCGCACACTGCAGGTTAAACAGGTTAATGATCAAAAATCGAATAATGCTGAACAGATAAAATATAATCCAGCCGCAACCAAATCAAAAACATCTGACAAAAATGAGCACTACACATCAGCACACCATTATGCTGCGTGCCAGGGTGGTCAAAAATAAGGCCCAGGGCACTAGAATTGGCCTGGAAAAGACTAGCACACTGGACAGCTTTAGAAAATATAAAGGATGGCATCGCTTTTCAGTTTTTACCTGTAGTTTCAGAGGTTTTACAGCTTTTCCTGCTAATAAAGACGTTTCCATACAACAGTAAAATAATAGATACAGTAAAGTTTTTTTTTTACTATTGACTATAGAAATTTATGGAGTTTTTATTGATTTGTTTTTACAATGGCTCCAGTTAAAAAAAAAAGTTAAATTGTGAATTAAGAAAAATTTTCATTTTGAATTATATTACACAATTTAGGTCGTAGAATTTAAGTCATGCTGACAGATTTGTTTCATTTTTTTGGGACACATTTATTTATTGGTTTTAACAAGTTTTACATAATGCACCATAGGTTTCTTTCCTTTACTACAGCAGTATTTTTCATAATGTAGAAAAACTAAGTCGCACTGTTGAAATTGCACTTCTTTTTCTTATACTGAGATATCTGAGACATCTAATGTGTACTTTAACGTGCTTATACTGAGATAGGAGAGTTTGACTAGTCTGGTCCATTTGAGATTAATGTAAGCTGTATGTGGCATTCGATGTAAAACGACTTGACATCCCAGCTCTAGTTTAAGGCACGTACACTACTAATGTCCCTGTTAGCCCGCTTTGGGGAAATTTTTAAAATTTCATTTTAACATTTCCCCATCAGTGAACTGCGTGTACCAAATTCATGCATGTAAGAATTCAGTCAACAACTGGCCTGCATTAAATGACCTGTATTCAAAAATTAAATTTGAACATGCTAGCATCATAAACAGGTCACATTTAACTAAAACTTGTTATTGAAATCTTAAGCACCACAACATTTAACATGTATCGCTTTCAGTATGGCACAACTCTGAACGAGAGACACTCACACGATTGGACTGTGCATGCCTCCTGTGTCAAATTTAATGCTATGTTTGTTATTTGCAATAGCATTAAGACATTTAAGCATTTGTTTAGGATGCTCTTTTGCTATTTCCATGCAGAAAACAGATCGTTCAGTCTGCACCTGTGTGGATGGTCGGAAGCACCTGCTGCAGTACGCACACTTAGAAGGACTCTTTTGGTGGCAATGACAGCGAGAGCTAAACATTTACAGGTGTGGTTACACTTCACCATAGTTGATACTGAAGCCTTTTGCACATATGGCAGGGTGTTTTGTGGCACACATCAGTGTTGTGTCTGAAGGAGAGGGCCTAGAGAAAAATAAAAAATGAGCTCTTGAATTTATTTGGTTTCAAGGCTAACATTACTCCAGTTTTGGCAGATTACAAACACATGTATACTGGATTTACTTTAGGGTCTATTCAGTAAAAATGAAACAGATCTGTCTGAAATACTATTTGAGGTTCTGTCCAGAAATTTGTTGTAGCTAATCCCCCGGCTTTGTCCTAATAATATAAATCAGTCATGGTTTTTGTAGCTATTACTTCTTAAACTCTGCAAAAGACAGTCAATTTTGTGTGTGTCTACAACAACTGCCATTATTAAAAGAAAAGTTTATTGTGACGGTAAACCACTTTACATTTTGAGACATGATTGCCTTTCATTAGCTTTCGCATGATTAAACTAACTTCCTTTAACTATATGACATGATAAATGCTATTTTCCCTTTTTCTGAAATCCTACATTCACAAGTAAGAACACTGTGAACCTTGAGCTACACTTTGAGCGGGATTAAGAAACATTCTCTTTCAGATAGGTTAGAGTAATAGCTGAGGTCTAGACTTCAGAGAAACATGTTGAGATGGTAAGTCTATAGTATACAACGGCCAGGGGTCAACAGATTAACCCATGCCTGTGTTCCCCACTCCCCAGTCGGCACTCTATTATTGCCCTATATCTAGTCTGGAATGGAAGGGAGGGAAACTACAGAAGAATGAACATTGAGGAGAGGAGCCAAGCTAGCAAAGAGAGCAAAGCTTTGGGGTAATTGGCCTGGACTGAGGCCAAAAGGTGGAGAGTAGGATGTAGAAGGCACAGAAACTACTGCTGATCATATCCAGCCTACATAATGAATTTAGTTATGTAACTGATGACAAGTGGCATCTATCTATCTATCTATCTATCTATCTATCTATCTATCTATCTATCTATCTATCTATCTATCTATCTATCTATCTATCTATCTATCTATCTATCT
>NW_024582457.1:914034-952705 GCF_018398535.1 Haplochromis burtoni
CTATCTATCTATCTATCTATCTATCTATCTATCTATCTATCTATCTATCTATCTGTCTGTCTGTCTGTCTGTCTGTCTGTCTGTCTGTCTGTCTAGTGAAATATAAAGATGCTGACAAGGATTAAAACCATCATAAAACCTATCCTTCAGCTTCGAGACTACCTTATTGATGAACTGCACAATGACTAGCGAGCCAATAAGCCAGTAAGTCTGATGTTTTCCAAGCTGTTGGCTAACATTAGACTTAGTGGCTTATTTGCCTTAAGTCAAATATAATACTTACAGTTTTTCTCAATTGGTTTGGCTCATTTCTTGAAACCGAGATGACATTCTCAAAACCATAAGGTCATTTGGCCAAACAGTCTTACAGTTCTGCCCAACAGTATAGCTCACTAGCAAAATCAAATATCTTTCCCCAAACTCTTCGTCCATGCTTCAAAAGCAGATTCCTTTCCCATATAAAAGGCCAGTACAGTCAAAATAGCACAGATCCTTCTCAAGTGCCTTGGCACATGTGCATTCATTTAGTGCTTTTGTCAAAATAACCTGGATGGTTTAGCACAACACCATGGATCCCCTGCAAAAGCTCACACCTCTCCCAAAAGAGTTTATCCATGTGTCAAAACTAAATATCCTTCTCATATAAATAGTCAATGCCCCCAAAATGCATTATACCTTTGGTATTGTTTAAGCACTGCAAGTCAAAATGCTTAGACGTTCTGTCACTGAGGCACAGGTCTAGCAACAGAATACCACTATGAATAAAACTAAAAGATGTTACAGTAAAATCAGCCTCCAATAAACCACTCATACTCAAGGAAACTGTAAACATACTTATCCGTACAAAGAAATGTTAACATTAGAGAACATACTGTGAAAAGAAAACATATACAGGATTCTGTAAATGTGAACAGTTATAAACACAAACAAAAAACAAAAAAAACAAAAAGAACTCTAGCCTACCATACTGTAAATAAGGTTTCAGATCTATAGTACAGTAATATTTTCAGTGGTCACGATGCAGCGAGGGAAGAAACGGCGTGAATGTCTCAACCATCCCCTACATTGATCCCCTGTGATGTCCTCACATGCAGCATCCATTGCATGCAGCAGGGCCCTCTGGTCTTGAGCCTGATGCTCATACACCCTCCACCTCCAAGCTGAAAAAAACTCCTCAATTGGATTTAGGAAAGGAGAGTAAGGTGGAAGAAACTCCATCAGCATCCGGGGATGGGTGGTGAACCAGGTTCTGATGCGTGGGCCGCGGTGGAAGTTCACATTATCCCACACAATGACATAATGTGGTAGCTGAGGTCCTTCTTCTCATTTTCTGGGATCAGATCAGTATAAAGGTGGTCCAAAAAATTGAGGAGCTTTTGCGTATTGTAGGGCCCTAAACTGGGAATGTGTGTGGCCACACCTCTTTCTGATATGGCGGCACACATTGTTATATTTGCTCCTCGCTGGCCTGGGACATCCACAGTGGCTCGGTGGCCAATGATGTTACGGCCACGCCTTCGACCTTTGGCCAGGTTGAAGCCAGCTTCATCAACGAACACTAGGATGTGAGGGGTTTCGTTGCCTTCTAATGCCATTATTCTCTACAATAGAATAGAAATAAATCTAATCAGTCAAGTAGAGACAGATACTGCAGGGAGGATCTAAAGTACTGTAAAAACAGGGAGTGGACAACTGAAGACAATTTCTAGGCAAAATGCTCTAGTCACACAAAGCTGGATTCTGAAGGTAAAAAGGATAACGCAAAACAAAAAAACAGTGGTAACCATGTCTTACTGTAATAGTGTTACAATGATAGACAACCAGTAGTTGACTTACATGCACATACTGGTACCGCAGCCCTTTCACTCCGTCAGAGTTTCTCTCAAATGGTACCCCGTAAATCTGTTTCATGGTCATCTGAGATGTGGGAAACTGCTCCTTCGTTAGTTCTACTTTCACCTGATTGATTGTCAAGTACTGTCATAACTTTATCAAATGTTCCAAGACATACTTTCATGGTATTATATCTTTGACTAATTTTGACAGTTGAACAGACAATTGTGCATATGATGACTTACACACTGAAACCATGCTGATATGTTTTGGAGTGAGTGACCATTTCACTGAAAAATCAACTAATCAGTTTAGATCGCCAAGATCTATTTATTTGGAAAATGTGCTAAATGTGGGCTCATTGTGCTAACTGTAGCTACTTGTACATAATCATTTGAAAAGAAGCACAGAGTCACTTGAGACATGTACTAAAGCATTTGCAATTTGATAAAACCAATGAGAAATGACATTCTGTTGTGAACAATTGCAAGGTGGTTTGGAGATTTGTCCATGTTATTTTGAGAATGTCATCTCGGTTTCAGGAAATGAGCCAAACCAATCGAGAAAAACTGTAATACCCCCCAAATTTTTTAGAGGCAATCGCTATGATTAAAACAAACCAAAGAAACAAAAGACCATCAGTATGAAACAGCCCCTCATGGTCAGCATTAATAATTCCTATGGTCACCAAAATGATTCCCAACATGAATTTGACCAACAATCATTTTGGGCCATTTGCTAAAACGGCAGATGCTCTTATTTTTCTTTGGGCGACAGTCCTAATAGGTGTGGAACACTGAAAACTATCGGAAGCAGGAAGACAATGAAACACAGGATCAATAACACAGAATATTGCAAAAAGGCCACATGTAATCAATGTAATAATCCTGCAGTAACCGCTAGACCCAAGTATCTTGTTAGGAGAAGTGTAGTAGTGTGTTGTTGTAAGAGTGTGCATGGGGGGGAAAAAACACAAAAAAACTGCCACTTTGTGTTACGCACTAGTGACACTAAGCTGACACAACATTCATTGCAACATTTCTTTTTGCCTGATGGGAGAGGCAGGCAAGTTGATGTTGACAACAATTGTTAGAGGTGGTGGGAGGGTAACGCGCATCAGGGACTTAGACCCACTCAGTGTGGGCATCTTGCCTCTAAATTGCTTTGTCAGCTTCAGTGGCCTGACTAGAATGCCAATCTTCGCCAACAGCCGCCCCTTGCCCGGACGAGTGGGTGCTCACCTGGCCGAGCGGCTATCGTGCATACACAAACACGCGCATCTACAAAAAGCTCTAGAGTGCCGTGCTGTAATGTACATTTGCGAGATAACAGCAGGCTGCTGGTTGTACTCTCTGCATGCATCCGTTAAGAGGCTTTGACTCATTGCTTCAGGTTCCATTGAAGGGGCCTTCCACCTAGGCACCGCTGTGTTGAGTTGACCAGAGAGACAGACTGAAATTACACAGGGTGACTCAGAGGTGCCACTGAGAAAGAAAATATAATCATAATCTAATTGCTGATGCAAAGTGTTCTCCAGTGCTCTGCTAGGACACAGTGATTAGACCCCCAACGGATGAAAATTGCTGTTCAAAGATACACACGCACCCAAATTATACACAAATAGCAATAAACTCTTTATTTGAATTTTGAAATTCAAATTTGTTACTTCAATTTGTGTTTTGTGCGTGTTAATATTTTGCTGTTTCAATTTCAAACTCCTAAGAAGAAATTCAAAGATTTGTGTATGTGTGTGTGTCAGAGTGCATCTAGTGTTAACCAGGAGAGTTTGACTCTGTGATGTGAGACTCCAGGGGATTAGCCATGCTCTCACATTACCAACAGTACTGGACTGGAAAATGAGAAAGCATGGCATGATTTTGTCTAGAGTGGGCCTGCACACTCAAATTCATCCACTCACGCACACACCTCGAGAAATGCCCACAGGCACTGAGACACACACAAACTCACACAAGCAGCTCTTATTTTCTGGGAATTTATAATGTGCTCAACAGCTTCAATGGCCAATGCTACAATTACAAAATAAAAGAAATCCAAATAATTTGCCACTTTTGAAGAATCTCGGCATTACCAAAGAATAGGTGGAAAACACGAGTGTAGATCTCATATTATGTATTGACAAACACATTTACACCCTTGCATCATTAACAATGGAGTGAAGGCTTATTTCCTGAGAACAGTTTTGTTATTGAAATTCACTCCCTCACAAACAGCAAAGGAGCGAGTGCAGACACAGGGGGGAAAACATGCTAGTGATTCTGGGCGACTTCCGTGTTCTAAGTTGCAAAAGTGGAAAACTTACACGTGTAGTTATTATGGGAGGATTGCCCTGGAAGCAGAAGATATAAAGGATCTGATCTGATGAGTTCAACTGGGTGTGCGACGTGTGGATAACAATGACTTTCTCCAAAACTCGAGTTTTTGAGGACAGCCGAAACAGGACTTCTCCGAGTGTAATCGCCATGACTAAGCTAGTGACAACTGTTTTTTCTAGTTGGTGACAACACCATGGGGGCGCTGGAACATTCTAGTAATGTGATATGGCAAGCAGCCAGTGCTTAGAGGCTCGGGGCTAAGATTTTGTGTACTTTGCTAAATGTACACAAATTAGTGTCACTTTTAAGGATTACGCCTACAGGCATTCATATTAATGATGAGGTTTTAGTTATTGTCTTCAAACTACACTCACTTCAAAATCTAAATGAACAGCTTCTCACTTACACTGATTTGCTTATGCACGTGCTCATCCGTGCATTCACACAAACCCTTTAGTGTATGACAGCTACTAGTGCATATGCATGTGCTCCTGTGTGTCTGCGATGTGAAGTGATAATGCCATTGGCAGACAAGCTGCATTTCATGAATACTAAATGAATTAGTTTCATCAAAAGTTTTTTTCTTCAGAAAAGATTCAAGGACAAGTATTGTCTGAGAATGTGTGGCAGATGAAACCGACTTCTGTTTGTAACCACAGATCACTCAGGTTGACACAGCTAGTAAGATGGACGTAAGCGGTCTTTGTGCTTTGACCCTTCCTGCCACCTGAAGCCCTAAAGCCTAACTTATGCTGTAACCTGATGTGCAGCTCCAGAGATGTGGGTCCCCTTCATTGCCAGCAACCTGTGTAAATGCTGTTAATGGTGTTGGCCATTTGCTAGGCTACGTTGCATGCTCTGCACAGGTTCTACAGATGTATAAATTAAGCTTTACTTTCATGTACATACAGCCCACTTTGATTTTAAGTGGGCTTCCCATTTCTGTCAGTATATTCAGCAGCTTGTCTCACTTTTTGTACATAATAAAACATACTGCTGTAGAAAATAAAAGAAATCTGTCAGCACGACTTAAATGATAAGTAATAAATGTGAACTTATGGAAAAAGTACTGAAAGCTCAATGCCCAGACAGCTGTAATTATAAATAAGATTTTTTTTTTTGTATTTTGCAAAAAATGTCCTTTTTCTGGATGCATTGTAAAAAAAACCAAATAATAAAATCTCATAAAGTTCTATAGTTGATAGTGAAAAAACAAGAACTTTTCTGTCATTTGATTCTTTATCTATTATTTCACTGCAGTATGAATGGGCATGGGGAAGGTATTTATTAGTAGGAAAACTTAGTAAAATATAGTTAAAAGTCTAAAATATATGCCCTCTTTCACATTTTCCAAAGCTCTCAAATGGGCCAGACCAGAGTCTTTGCTAGGCCAATTCTGACCCCCGGGCATTTTGTTTGACACCCCTGCTCTAAACATTTAGACAAATGCTGCTTTTCCAGTAACGAGTGGGCGGATTGCTGAACAACAGTGGAATTTTTTTCCATAGCAGTACTTATTGACTTGATTTTACAACAGGCACTTGCAGCCACTTATCTTTGAATGTGCTTAGTGAATCCAATGAGATGTTAGCCTTTTGTGCCTCTACCAAAAGAACTAGTCAAATTTACTTGTTCTGTGACATTGCACATGATCCCACACCCATCGACGTGACATGATCAGGCCAAGCTTTTGGCTCTTCTACCTGCAGCTGAACATTTTCTCATAGCTTAGTTTTTTATTGACTTATGTGTGAAAAGTGAAATTAACAGCTAAGTAAGAACAACAACAAACAAAAGAAAGAGGAAGAGAAGTACAGTTTACCTCTACCCTGCTGGCCAACAACAATACTGTTGGTTTGGTAACGTTACAAATAATTGAAGACATCCCACGACCATTGTTGGAAGGGTGTGGGTGGAATGGGAGAGTGTCCAACTGCAGTTTGGACAGGGCATAAATCCTACTTTATTACATATTTATTAGGAACAAACAGCATTAAAACATTCTGTGTGCTTCCTCCAATGACTTTAGCTCAAGATGCCACTGACCTAACCTAACCTCAGACCAACACAATTCTCATCCTGGTCACAGATAAATGTATCCACGATCCACAATCTTCAGGTCTCATGAAAAATAATTAGGCTTACAGCTATTGATTCCTGGATTTGGTCTGTCAGCCCAAGACGTCACAGTCTCTTTTCAACTGAGTATTGAACTGGCAGTGTGGTCTTATCGCTAGTGTGTGTATTTGAAGTGTATTTGTAGCAGCGTGTTTGCGAAAAATCTTGTCGGTGTCTCTCAGTGAGACTAGGCTAGACTGATTTACCCTATTATCTGATTTTTTTGCAGCGTGCTAGACAACACAAAGTCAGTTTTTGCACAGAGTACAAAACAGCAGCGGGTTAGAAGACAGCAGAAGAGGAAATTGGATTTTACATTGGGAAATGCTGTTGTTCACAAGCCAATAGCTTAGAATATCACTTCTTAAGGCCAGCGGTGTCCTCTTTATCCAAAGGGTAAATGAATAGAACAGCAATTGATAAACCTCCAGTGTATGCTGGAAATATAACAAAAGCAAAATAGACCTTTTATTACAATTAAAATACAGACCAATAACTGAGATCAATAGTGGAAAAGAATTTGAACAGCTGTGCAGTTTTTGTGCTCTTTCACGATGCATTGCTCTGCTAGCAGGGGCTGATGCCTTTGAGGAGGGTTGTTGCCATGCGGGGTGTCCTTGTTCTTCCACCACATCCAGTTGGCTAGCACATGTCAGAATAACATCCACACAGATGTGAGCATCATGCCCTCACAACGCAGCAGATTTTGCATCGTAAGGAGATGATCAGTATTATTGACTTCACATTTTAGTTGCTGTAAAGCTGAGGCTGATCACACCATAACAAAGTGAGGCCTGGACTTGGCTGTGATTGCATTTGATTGCTGCACTCTACTAGACTTCACTAGTCTTGGGATTGTGTCACAATCAGCATCCCGCAGACTATCTGCCTTCCCTGAGAGATTACATAGCACCGGGCTGTGGTGAGCCTCAGAGCGTCTAATTGAAAACCAGGAGAAATCCCCGTGATGCGACAGTGACAATAAGAGCTCCCTATAGAATAACAGGTATTAGGCTTGTCCATATTACAACATGTCTGCTGATACAAGTTAGGCAGTAGTCGCATGGAATCAGAGCATCAGGGTGTAGCAGTACTGAGAGATAAAGATATGTGGGGAAAGACAGACAACGGGAAATAATCGCCTTTACAACTTATCAGTGTGTCCAGGCAGGAAATGGCATGGCCGTACCTGTGACACTGCTTTGCTGAGGGCAGGCTAGAGGATGCCCCCCTAATACTAAGTGCAGTGGACAGTGGACACCTGTTCTGTCTCTGTGTCCATAGGCAAATGTGTACGTGCAATATGTGGTCTTGCTCTTCAGGTTCCTGACAGACTTCAAAATACCCAGTGATGATATTGTAAATCTGTACTACTTTAGCTGCAAATTAAATAACATCTTTGCTGCAGTTTCCCAGCATGAAGATGCTACAATGAGAAAGGAAGAATGGTCTAAAAGGAAATAAAAGTGTAGCGATGGAAGGAGCTTAGAGTGGGATTAGTTGTGCTTGCATGTGACAAAAGCGATAGAACCAAACACACAAAGATAAACAAGAGGCTGATATGAAAGGCTTGGGGGATGTCCTTTCGTTCTGTGAGACGCAAGGCTGATTTTTATTCTGCTTATTCTTACACTATTATTACAGCGCAGAGGAGAGGCTACAGAAACTTTACACAAGCTTAACTCTTATCCTAACGGACAGCAGTATTTTTGGGGCAAGACTGCTTGCCTCAAGTCCTCTATAATAGAAATCACAGAAAGCAAGACAGAAAGTTCTTTTTAGCAGGTAAAATATGTTCAGTAGGTCAATATTGGGGTATTTTTTATATTTCTTAAGATGAATACTGTGCTTTAATATCTGTCTGTAAGTGTGAAGTAGGTGATCTGTCTGAGCATATATGTGTGCAGACAGACATGAGCATGTAGCGAGTAGACATTGTGCTAAAATGAGTCCATCTGGGCTTTAGAGTGATAGTTCCTTAGGTCATTGGGGGTGTCATTGAGACTGACTAGTGTTGTCTGTGTTTCCCCCCTATCATCCTCAGGGATGGGTTTGAGCAGATGATGGCTGATGTTTTGGGATTGTTTATTGCTTGAGTTGCTGTCCAAAAGCTATGATGTAATGCTATAGATGTGAATAATGTAATACAATGCTATGGCAGAAGCTCATTGGTGTAGAAGCTCATCAGTCAGAAACACCCCGGGTTTGTGTACTCTTTGATCTTTACCTTTCTTTTTAGTCGCAATTTATTTATGTGCTTAGTTTCTTCTTTAGCTCTGCTGTAGCTTGATAGCATAGCTGAGCATCATCTCAGTGATGACAGAGGTGCAAAGCTGTTATGATCTTATCTTTTAGAGGGATTAATCTGACAAATCTTTCCAAAGATCTAACAACTGGAGTCAAAGTTGAGATGCTAGCGTTAGAGGAGAACTGTCATGGGAACATGTAATCTGATATTCCTGAGAGGAACAGGAGTCACAGCAAGCAGTGAAACAAGACGAAGCACGCAGATATTTGATTCCAAAGACATCTGGGTGCCAAGTATCCATCCAACCATCCATCCTGAGGTCAAATGTTTTCATACAGAAACACCTGAAGCACAAGCTACCCCAAGGAGGAGGAGCCACAGATCTACTCCCTAGTCACTCCTGAATGACTGAGCTTCTCTTTCTTCTTCTTTTTCTTTAAAAAAAGGTTTTTAATGTGTATTTAAATGTTATTACATGGCAGATGTGTGACTGAATAAGTAGGAAGAAGGACCACTAAGAGTGATCAATAAGGATCTGCTGCACAGCTTTCCCAAATAAAAAGCCTTGCAAAAATGACAAATACAATAATCGCAAAAAGGCATGCTGGACTGATTTTATTTCAATTCAGCATGCCTCTCAGCACTAAGGAGCATGCTAACATGATTACTACAACGTGAATTAAGTATTGTCTTTTAATCTTGTTTGCAGGCACATTGCATGGTCAATGCTGCTTTTAAGCTGCTTTTACGCTGTTTTGATGATTATACTGCACGCCCCATTTAAGATATGCAGGAATCAACATCATTAAGTAATAAATGCATGAAATAAAAAGTAACTTGTATATTTGGAGCGACTTTAGTACCACTGACAATGATGAGCATTAAGTAATTTACCGACCATCAACTCAGAAGAAAGATAGTGTTTTAGCCACACTTAAAAAAACCAAAACTCTGTCAGGAGTATACATGAATATGTTTGTTTGTTTAAGGCAACAGCCACTATAGGTGTGCGATAAAACCTTTCTTTCTCATTTCCAGTAATTGAGGAATTGTTGGAGCATTTTGGGTCAGAAAACCCCCCACAGATGTTTAGAGCAGGAAAAATCCAGTGGATAGTTCAGCAGTGGGCTATTGCTAAAGTGATATATAATGAGAGCAGTGAGTCAGAGGTCCAATAAGAGGGCTAAGTCTCACCCTGTGGACCGGGGATTTACCATCAGAACCGCTACCCTGAATCTCCTTCATCATAACAAAAAAATAACAACTGCAACACTGCGGGCAGAGCGCTGTGATTCTATCTCATGTACACATCAAATCCCAGATACACTCCTCTGATTGGAGGAGGGAGAGGAAATCCTCATCTTGAGTCCCACAATCATTAGCGTGAATCACAGCTGCAATTAAAACCTCGTTTATCTTAATTACTGAACTAATGAGACGAGTCCCGCAGGAGTGAGCCGCAGTCTCAGAGGACACTCGGGGTGAGGAGCGGGAAGGCAAGAGAGGAGTCATGCAGAGTCACACTTAAGTCTGCAAACAAGCACGCCCTCGCACCAATCTGAGCAGATAGACAGAGGCATATGTGTAAGCGTGCATGTACAAGCACACACATATAGAGGCTACACACACATATATCCATGCAAAATGCATCATCATATAACCTTACCCTCCCACCTTTATCTCCTAGCACTACATCACCCTTCAACTTCCATTATCTATCAAACTTATAATGATTTTATCAAGCCTACAGACTCCATCTCCATAAGGGCTTAGTGCGGTGCTATAACTCTTGATTTTGCAACGACCGGGAATACATCGCACCACCTAATTAATGTCTTTTTAATGCTTTTCTCCTCCAGAGCTTAACTCAGCCAAGCTCAACTTTGCAACAAGCACAACACACACAACAATACAACATGTGGCAGCAGACGGTAAGTAAGACTGAGTAGGTGTGTGCACTGAATGGGAGCAGCAGGTTTATGGTGAGCTCAGTAAAGAAGTGGGCTGGGCAGTGGCCTCTCTGTCCTGAGCATACAGCTATCAAGCGCACACACTCACAAATAATGCATGGCTGCGCACATGCGTGGACAAAGGGTCAAATTCCTTCGTTCAGCTGTGAGATTGCGCAGTGACTCAGCAGATGGTAGAAGACTGAATATCTTTATCACCACAAATTCCCATGGTGTGCCAAGCATATCAAGCGGTGCCAGCCCTTATCAGCCAGCTGGCAATAGTGGAGGCACCGATGTCCCTCCATCCTGGCCATTCTGGGCTCAACAGGGGGCAAGCAGAGTTTAAAGGATACAGTCCACAGACGGTTGTAATCCTCCCAATGGGTGTTTATTTTCCACCACGCAGATCAATGTTTCAGTCCTGAAGGATCTTTGAGGGATTGTTCGTCCTTCAGGACTGAAACACTGATTGTGGTTGAAATAAACACCCTGCAGGGGTATTAAAGAAGCATTGCAGCAGTGGATGGACAACAGAGTCAAAAGTGTTTGTGTGTTTTATCTTAATAGAAATAGAGATGCTTCATGTCTCTCCTGATTAACTATGATTCAGGTTTGTATTCTCAAACAGGCCGCACAAGTCTGACTGATACGCTCAGCGGCTGTGATGCATACAAGCAACACAACTGGGTCAATTACTCAGATATAAATCATAATTTAAATTGACTATTTGCCGCTCACAGAAGCTTTGTGACAGTCAAGAATAATTTATAATAGTGCTGTCAAAATTACTGCATTCTTTTTTGTGAGTCAATTGTAATATCTGACACATTAGAAAGAAAAATGAACACAATTAGCACGGCTAGATCACTTCACAAGTTGTGTAGGGTTCTGTAAATTGCACAGGTGGCTCACTGTCCCCGTGTCAAAACAGGTGTTAATGTGCATCAATGAGGAGAAAAAAAGAAACAGCTGAGGGTAAACTGATGGAACAGTCATCAGGTAAACTTGTTTTCCATCCTCTTCAGATACGATGTCAACAAATAGCACTAACATTAAGTTAATGTGCAGTCAACTCTCGATCTGTCTGTGTCTGGCCTGCATCCACTTCCATGAGTTCTGCTTTTCTGGCACATGAAAATACATTCATATCCATGTGCACAAAAAAAAAGTCTGCCTTCCAGTAATTAACTCTATAAACATTTGTCCAGGCCAATTACCCTGGGGCAACGTCGAAACTTAAAACGAGCATGCTTAAGTTTAAAATAAGGAAATGGACTCAAGCAAGATGGCGTCACAGTGACTACTGATTTGGAGAAAATTAAAAAGGTTGATTAGCTGGGTATACTGGGCAATATGATTACATTTCTCTCAATAAATATTACTAAGTATTCATTCAAGCCACAGGACTGTGCAAAAGCCTTCAGCTGCCTGTCATTTATTTATCATTTGATAGGAAAATAGGAGATAAGTGCATCAATGTATAGAGATATTAGACAGTCAATATGCTTTTAATGAATTCGGCAGTGTGTTTGGGATCATCATCAAGCTGAACTGGCAGATATGCAGTCCCAAACCTTGACGGAGCCTCCACCGTGTTTTACAGAGGGCTGCAGACACTCACTGTTGCACCTCTCTCCTGTGTAATTTGATATACTTCAGCCTTTCTCGCAATAACCAAAGAAAGTCTTTGAAAGATGTTCAGAAAGTCTTGATAAGTATCGCCTCACGAGCTCTTGAACAACAGTCTTGCTACTTTGAAGTAAAACATAAAGAAATGAGTGGTGATTCAAGACTTTTGCACATTACTGTAAGTATGGGTTATTTATATTTAATGTTAATATTCACTTCCACTTATTCCACTTAGAGGAAATTAAATTCTATATTAATTCCATGCTTTTTTCCATTCTTCGATCAGAAGCTTCAGTCTTAAAAAGGTAATTTATTGCAATTAATCCCAGCAAATCTTTTCATTAATACCTTTTCTTTTAAACTGATTAAGAGTTGTAGTTACAAAATAATAGCATCTTAAAAAAGAGAGTGATTGACTACAGCAGGAGGAATTTAGGATATTGTCATCATTATGTCATTAAGCTGTTCTGAGTTATGCTTCCTGCATTAAGAGCTAACTGTAAGATAAATTGGCACAGGTGTAAACATGACAGCTGAATCATTCACTTAATCTAGTTATATTCATAATACTGGGGTGCATTTAAAGATTATCCTGTTACATAGTCAGTCAATATTACTCTTGTTGTAACTTCTCCCAGATATCCATCTGCACCTTTAGCGCAAGCTTAACAACGAGTTTTACAGGATTACGAAGCATGTGAAGCCAGTTTTACAGAGCAAAGTGGTGCAGTGGCGCATAAAGATTAAGACACAAAGCTACAAAGTGTGTGCAGAGTTAATACGCAATGCTTTTGCTGCATGCCGTTAGTACTCATAACAATAATTATTTCACGAAATCTTTATATTAATTTGATTCCTTGAGCCTCGGAAGGATGAATATAGTATTCATGTCATTACAAATACCTGTCTATCCCCAGATACGGATCAACACCAAAGTTTAACTTTAAGCAACCTTGCCCCAGGGTCAATCTGTCCACCAACTTTCATGAAGTCAGTTCAGTTTGTGAGATATCTTCCTGGCAGACAGACAGACAAAGCAACTGGCAGGCATAAACATCATATCCTTGGCAGAAGTAAGAAAACTGAGTATTTAATGCAGGATCACTGCTTCATCCTTATCAGCACCATACAAGCTGTACAACTCCAAAGTAAAGCTCTCAGATATAGTAACACCAACACAAGTCAGGGATTTCCGAAGTGAGCTTAATATGGCGGTCATTTGTTTTGGCCCTTTATCTCAAATCTAAAACAAAATCTTAAAGAAAACAAAACAAAAAAAAGCGCAAACGGAGACGACAACAGAAAAATCGTGGCATCCTTCTCGTCTGCCGAAGGTAAAATTTGTCACGCTGACAAATCATAATCCTGTTTTGATGGCACAAGCCAACTTAAGAATGATAACACAAAATGAAAGCTGACTTCTGCATAACTGAACCAAAACAGTGATTAATAAATGCTCAGAGCCAAGCCTATTCTCCAATTCTGAGGCGCTCCTCTCTGCTGTTATTGACTGTTGTGCTTGATGAGACTTGTCTATTATTACTGCGGAATTATGATAAGAGGTGATCGATTCCCCTCTCTGTGCTGCGGATGTCAGATCGATTATGTGACTCAGACCTGTGATGATGGTGTAGCCGATTCCTCTTGGTCGACCAAGATCCTGGTCAATGGCTGTTATCTTCCGCACTTCGTATCCCTGCAGAGACACGCACGCACAAATATAACCTGTAAGCTGCATGCAGTTTTCACAGACACATTTTTTAGTTGTTGAAAAGTAGTTTCCACTTTAATCAGAGAAAAAAGAATAACATCAAACCCTTGGGACACAGTTAGCAGTTTTTGCTAAATAAAATACAACTACATGCTATTTTGTCCTCTGCTATGTGCACACAGGATGATAGACGCCTTGAATGTGTTTGAAATCTCCCTTTCTCTTTTCTTCTTTTAAAAATCAGGACAGGATACCTTAGTTTATCCCGGCGAATCAAATATCTGTAACCAAAGCATCAACAAGCTAACAGAATATTCCTAGGCATATCAAAACCGTAAATATCCACTTATCTCTCACAAAGACGTGCCCATCAAATTTTAAAGCATAACAGTATCGTATTTCCAATCCTCCTTTGTATCTCTTCAATGGAGAGGGTGGAAAAAAATGTAAAAAGTGCAGGCAAATCACAAACTATTTTTTCTTTATGTGTGTTATTAGCATTTCATTGGGGTTTATTTCTCCTTTCATTGTTTCGAAGTTCCCCTGCTGCGTCAATGACTCTGCTACTCAACAAAACCACAGTGTGACAGCTGAAAAAAGAGAAGAAAAAAAATCAAAACGAAAGACAGAAAGCTATTTGAAAAGTCTTTGATCCGCTGAGCTTTCTCAGCCTTCTTGCCTCAATCAGACGCAGCGGTGGTACTTAAAAACCCCTGTGCTGCAGTGTGAGATTGAGAGACCTTCCCTTACTTCCTTCCTTCTCTCCTCCCTCCCTCCCTTACTCCCATCTCAGCCCTCTCACTCACACCCGAGCAGGCTGCCTCCCATTGATCCTGCAAATTGTGTCTAAGACGTGTTTATGCTCCATTTCTGCCAAAGCATCTCCTGTCATTGACCAATTACAGCAGAATCAATTACAAGCCTTTTAGAGAGACTGATTCGCACCTATCACAAACTGAGGGGGAAACACACCCCCCCACACACACAAACGAGAAAGATGCAGGGACTAAGAGAGGAATAGAGAAAGTGAGTGTGGAGAAGTGATGCTGAAGTAATATGAGCAATATTCTCGAGCTGTCCACACAAGTGCAATATGTTCAATCAAGCGTCAAAGATACAATCCCTCCCCTCCTGCACACACATGCAGACACACACTAACATGTATACACTGAACCTCTTCTCCCTCTTTTCATCCTTTCATTTCTAGCTATACAGTGCATTACCCCCCCCCCATCCTCCTCTCCTTCTCCTCATTGAGTTGACAGCCAAATTGTGTTTGTCCTAGAAGGGGCTTAAACGTCAGTCCGAGCACAGATTCACAGCTATAACAGCTAAAAACCCTGCCCTGTGATTTCATCTGAAAATAATAATAATTAAAAAAAAGCATTTCTTCTACTCCTTTGTCAAACTTTTCCCTGGATGACTGCTTGATTGGCCCAGGAATAAAAGAAAGACAGAAACAGAGAAACAAACAGGCCGCCAGAGAGGGAAAGGTAGAAACAGAGCGTGCGCACTTACACCTTTGAGAAATGACCTATGACAGGGACCCAAGTTTGATATCTCTACGTGTAAATGTCAAGGGCCTTGAGAACAGTTGACACTCATTCCGTCACTGTACGCCCTCGGCTTATCACCACCAAACACTGCATAATGGAAATGACACAGAATACCACATGAGGTCATTGAAGGAGTGTCTGTGTATAAGTGTGGTGCTGCTGCGGGCTTGTACTTATGTGTCTGGCTTTAAGCACTGTTGTAATCCTGTGTCTGTAGTGGGGTCAACAGGGCTAAGTAATAGATTTCTGATTTTGGCTGTGTATCTGCCGTGACCTGCTCTTACATTGTAACTGTAATAGGATTAGACACTGCCCCCTACTGTTAGAGGTAAGAGATGAGGCACTCCGAGGCAGTATTACTGAGGATTAAAGCTTCCAAGCTGTTGTGATCTGAATCCACTTACTAATGTTAACTTTACAATCCAATGTAATTGGACTCTTTTTAAAAAAAATCTTCCCTCTTATTCCCTCATCTAACTTTATACCTGGCTTTTTTTCTTCTCTCCGGTCACCTTTTCTCGACATCCTATTCTCTTTCCATACCCTCACACCTCCCCCCTTCCTCCTATTGTGACCTTCCTGGTGACAGTTGATGAATCAGAGAGTCCGGGAGACACCGGGCTTCGACTCCGTCACGCCCCGTTAATATGCATGCAAATGTAGCACTTGACATTTCTACTACAGCGCATTCGGGCTGGGAACGAGGGACGTGCGGGTTGTTGTGTGAGTCGGGGGGCTGATATGGGTGAGAGACTGGGGACGAGACAGAACGAAAACTGATAGAGTGAGAAACCAAAATCGGGACGGACAGTGTTATGCCCCTGTGTGTAATTCTCTCTCTACAAGTGGAAACATCAGTAGCTGGACCATTAGCCACCTGGGAACTGAGTTTAAGAGCTGAGCCAGGAGAGTGAACATAATGGTGTACAGAGAAACAGACATTTAGTGTATCACATACCCATTATAAACCTACTTGAAACTGAAACAAAGCTACGGCCATTTTGAGTCCCTAATGTACTTCATGTTATACCCAGACTTCATACACATGCCACAGTATGAGCGCATAAGACCAGAAATCCTGTAGCCCTTGTGACCTTTGGCAGGGGTTTCGCATCTATGGATGAGGATTGTAAATCTATAACAGTAATTACCATCTTCAACCACCACAGTGCTGTATATGGGGGCACTGGACTGAATTTGGGTGCATTTCCAACATTTCCAGTGTTGGAGGCTCAGGAGTGACGATAAGATGTGAAATATCATGCCGTCATTCAATTAGAGTCAATTCAGTTTTTTTATAGAGCCCAAATTACAACAACAATCACCTCAAGGTAATTTATAATGTAAGGTACGGCCCCAAAAATAATACAGAGAAAACCCCAACAGTCAAATGACCCCTCTGAGCAAACACATGGCAAAAGTGGGAAAGAAAAACTCCCTTTTAACAGGAAATAACCTCTGGCAGAACCAGACTTGGCAGTGAGGAGAGGGAGACAGGACAAAAGACACACTGTGAGTTCAATTGTAAACACACAGAGGTGAGTGAAGGAGAAATGCTCATTGCATCATGGGAAACCCCCACAGCCAAGACCCGTTACAGCCTAACTAGGGGAGGATTCATGGTCAGCTGATCTACTATAAGCTTTATCAAAAGGGGGGATTTTAAGCCTAACCTAAAAAGTACGAACCATCTGTATCCTATTCAGATTGGGAGCTGATTCCACAGAAGAAGGTCCTGAAAGCTAAAGGCTCATTCTCCCATTATGCTTTTAGAAAGTCTTTGTTTTTAATCATATTTCTTTGCACGAGTTGTATACACCTACTGAATAATCAAAGAGCAACATGAGCATGGGACAGGAGGAGCGGGATATGAGAAATGAGGTAAAAGATAAGTTGAATGTTCTGGCATCAGAGCAGGATGGAAAGAAAGAAAAGACGAAAGCTGCTTGAAGAGGGTACACACTGTGGTGGTGAGATGTAAAGTGGGACTGTATTACTGACCAGGGGAACATCCTCCTGTATGTTGGTACTGTAGGGCAGATTGGTGAAAATGGGATCCATGTCTTGGACATCAGTGATGGTGATAGCCAAGCTGGCAAGCCGTGACAGAGGTCTGATTTTGTCTTGATCCTTTCAGAAACCAAAAAACAAAAACAAACAGTATACATTTAACAGCGCTAATGCAATTTTGCTAACAGAGACTAAGTTTTGATACTGTATGTGTGCTGACCGTAGCGTTGACGGTGAGCTGGTAGGCTGTCGTCGTCTCATAGTCCAGAGCTCTGGTCACAGTGACAGTGCCTCGGGCGCCATCAATGGCGAAAAAGGCAGAAGGTGGCTGAAAGGAGAAGAGAACACTGCCCCCAGTGCCTTGGTCTGGATCGGAGGCGTTTACCATGAATATGGATCTGCCCACCGGTGTGTCCTGAAAGACGCATCGAAGAAGACACACAGAGAAGTGAATATATACAAACAACAACCCAAGTGTATGCAGGAAGATATCTCCAATAATTACATTTAAAAGTCAGAGAAAAATAAAGAATGAAGCAGGTACAGGAAGGCTTTATTAACTACGAAAGCAACAGATGGCAGTTTAACTTAATTAATAATTATTATTATCCAAAACAATTTGGTTGTGATTGTGATTGATCCCCTGCAGCGTTTCCCATGAATAATGACATCTAATAACAAAGTATTTGTAGTCCATCTGGATAAATAAAAGCAATGATTTCAGTAATACAGCTAAACTGATGCGAATGTGAAACCATAACCCCAACGTTTGTTTTGAGTTGTCCGTGGAGATCAGGCACACAAGACAAATTTATGGCAGACTTAACCCTCTTGTTTGCAAGTGAAAGAGCAACTTGCCCGGGTAAGGCAAACTGTTGTTGTTACAATAATGCATCTATCCCTACAACAGAAAGTATTTGTTGCGCTTTGCTGTCTGTAAATATATGCATTGCCTATCTGTGTTGCCCACAGAAATGGTCTTGGGTATCAAAAGGCTAAAAGCAAAGATATATGAAATGCCCAGAAAGGCTGCAAGATGCTACACCAGAGGGCCATGTGTGAAATAAAAAAAACAACCAAACAAAAGAAAAAATTAAATAAAAAAAAGAGAAGGCTGTATAAAGACACACATTTTCCAGGTAGCCCGAAAAGTCTGTGGAACAACGGCATCATTAATTGGAATTTTATCTCAAAACAGCCACACATACATGCACGATTAATAAGTAATGAGAATGTGTACAGGTACAGAGGGGAAAGGACGTGAAGGAGGATGGGACGCATCCTGATATTCCACTAAAAAAGAAAAAAAAAAAACACTTGCACAGGTCTTCTACTCTCTCCTCCTGTTTACCAGACCTGTAGACACAGACCAGAGAGTGTGTGTGTGCATGTGTGTGTATGTATGGGTGTCTACGTTTACGTGTGTGTGTGGTCTTGTCTATCGCAGGGGCAGAGTGTGACCACATGGGGAGGTCATAGTGTTGAACTGAGCTGGGCCCTGAGCCAGAGCTAAAGTGACACAGTAAGAGAGCAGTTGACCCCACAGTCTGTCTGCACTGGTGTCAGGGGAGTGTAGAAGTCTATTTGCATGTGCATGTGTGTGTGTGTAAATAGTGGTGTGTCAGAGTCTATGAAACTGTGTAACTGTGTGTGAACGCCTGGGTTAGAGGGGGTAGACAGTATGAGCAGAATCAGACCTCGCGTGGGCATATGTGTGTACGCATTTGTAATTTGTGTAATGAAATGTGTGCTCTGCTCTCTCGGAGTGGTCTCTGCATGCAAACATAAACAGCATCGCAAACGGGTCTGTCCAACCACATTAAGCTAGACTGCCATATGAGAATTTAAGGAGAGCAACAAATGTCAACGAGAGTAACAGAGCAAGTTTTTTACCCCTGGAATCCTCGCTGTGTTGTGTAATGTATGCAGACGGGGTCCCGGATCGTTTCTCAGATTTATGTAGTGAAAATTAATATAATTTACTTTTTTTTTTTTTTTTTTTTTAAAGTAGGTCTGAAAGTTGTGAATGCTCAGATGTAATCGGAGGCCTCGGGTTAACATTATATTTCTTTTAGTGCAGTTGCTCTGACTACAGGGAACGACACTGTGGCAATAAGAGCGAAAAAGGAAGAGCAGAAAATCTATTTCTTGTTAGAAAAAAATGAAAATAAAAACTAATTTTTAAAAATTGAAAACAACAACCACAGCTGACAGCTTTCAGTAACTTTCCATGCTCTGCTCTCTCTTTTTGGGTCCCTGAAAAGCTCTGCTGCATCACTTTGAGTGTAACCTGGCTGACAATTGCCGAGTGAAGGAACAGAGTTACTAATCCACTCCCCCACAACAATAACTGCATTTGAATAAACATCTAAGCTGCATTTCTCTGATATATTTAATATGTTTGTCAAGTTGTCTGCTTAGGAGGAAATTGGAAACACCTCTAAAGGTACCCCACAGCCTGCAGCGCGACACCGAGCACAGCAACAAATTAATTGGATGAAAATATACGCAATCAAACTCTAGGTGAATTAATTAAATACTGTTGCATGTAACGTGTGTGTGTGTGTGGAATGGATGTCGACATTATCAATTCTGCTTTGATGTCAAGGAGGCAGTTTGATGGTTAAGTGTTGGTTGAATGCATGTATGTGTGTGTGTGTGTGTGTGTGGCACTTTTTGGAAAAAGGAAGAGTGTTAGGATGATATCTAAATGTGTGTGTGTGGATAAAGAATGTGATCTGATGTATCCTTTTCTTCCCCTGAAGCATGCCACCTTCTATCTCTCTTTGCGCAGCAACCTGTGAAACAATAACTCATAAACACCGCCAGGGTCAAACGCCGCAAGGTTCGGTAAATAACGCAACGCGCTCATATATGTAAACGCACACGCGCGCACATGCCAGCGCCAGTTTTGATCTCTCAGATTTGACAGAGGCACAGCATTCAAAGCACTTCAAGCAACAACAGTTCAAAGCTTTGCCAGGATGTGCAGATGACCAACTCTCAGCAGAATGTGTCAGTGTGCCAGTGTGGTGCTGCTCAGGTTAGCGGGCTCGCCTGCGTGCGGGTGAAGCTCGCGTCTGAGCCGCTATTCGATTTTTTTGGAATCTCTCCCTGAAAACTGAATGCGAGCATTAACCAGTCACATTATTCAGTCTTATCTTCTTGCTTCCCTTTAGTCTCTGAAGGTCAAACTGCTCAGTTTGCATAAACGGTGCATTTTAATACTAAGAGCAAAACAATAAAGCAACCTATTTAAAGAGTTTCCTTGGATTGTCAGCTCCTCTTGATGGATTTCTCTGCATTCTAGCAGTCCAACACTAAAGAGAGCTCCCCGGCCTGAAATATTCTCTAAGCAGCCACTACACAATACTGTCTTCTACTAGCACTTTTCTCCTTTCCAATTGGTCACAGTACCCTTCCTATTGGGCTATTGATTGGACTCGTGTGAAGTCGATGTGAGTGACCAGGCGCAAAATACAAGGCAGTGAATAATTCTGGTTTTATTAACCTATAAGACTACGCAATCATTTCTCCATAAATGAGACAGACAGTAAACAACAAGGACACAAGAATGGGTGAGCACTGGCAGCTAAACTGGATACTACTGAATGCTAGTTGAGAACCATGTATGTGTCACTACCTATACCTTCAAAAGAGCAAAAGCCAATTGGTTTGTCACGGCACATATTCCAGCATATAAGCCTTGACAGTGCTTTGCAGCTTTTGAATAAATGGGGCTATTTCCTTGGGAAGAAGAATGTTAAGTGGAGAGATGGTTGAGGAGGGATGAAGACAGTTCCCTGCTGTGTCTTATCTGAAGTGCACTGTGGGAATCACTCTTCTCCCTCTGAGAGCTGCTACTTATGAAAGAAGGAGAAACATACAGCAGAGATATATAGAAAGATAAAGACGGAGGAGCATTCTGTTTATGGTACAATTCAAATATTAACTGAGCGTTAATACTAATTTTGTGTCACAGTAATGCTGAAATGCATAAAAAATGAACATAAAAAACCCTCAAATGCAAAAGTGCTCCCACTAAATACTCCTACTAATATTTAAAATGAAAAAAAAAAGACATTTTTAATTGCTACCTGTGTTATTGTAATCAGTTTGATAGATTTTACAGAACCTACTGTACAATAACAGAGCAAAAAAAGTATCATTACATTTCTATAGTCCAAAAATTTCAAAATACAATTATGCTGCAGCACCGATCAATGAAAGAGTGAGAGAAACTGCGGCATCGATGAAACTTCCCAGGAGCTTTGTGGGCATCATTGTGAAAAGGAAGAAATCAGGAAGCACATTTCTGACTTGGCCTTTCAGCCAACTCAGTAAAAGTTTAAGGAAGGAAGGCAAGTGACCAAGAAAGTAGTGCTCACTACAGTAATACCTCTGAGATCCTCTACAGATAGATAGATGCTGGACAGTTGCCTGTGCAGCATTACGTCAATTAGGCTGTAGAAGGGTGGCTAAAAGAAAGTCACGCCAGTTGTCAGACAGCGCTTAAAAGGCAAAGCACTGGACGAAGAGTACTCTATGTCATAGATAATGTATATAATATCAATATACGCCTGGTGAATTTCTTGGCACATCACCTTTCTTATCAAGCATGTTGTGCACAGTTTGCAGTAGCCAAGGATTCTTATCAGGGACAGAGACAAATCCTTGAGAATAAATAGCTTATGCAAGACACACTTAACCAAAATATTTCAGATCACATCCTATCATGCACACCCAGAGGACGGTGCTTGGACCGTTTCTGAAAAATCGAACAGTCCAAGATTAGCTGAACACCTCTGATGTGCTCAGTGAAGTCCTCTGACTAACATAGGCAGCAGAATTTCTTAGGAATGATTTCCAATTAATATCAATTAATAAACCTTAAACAGTGTAAGTTCTACTCCAAAGCAAATGAAAACTTACTATTTCAGTGTTTCATCTTAACTCTGCAAAGACAAAAGTATGAAGAAGGTCGTAAATGTGACACGAAAAAACAGACTACAAGTTGTAAGGAGACTGAAAGAACGCAGACTGCGATAAAAGGAAGGGGAAGACAGAGAATACAGATGAGGAAATCAAACTGAAGGCCTGTCACTAACAACCATGAGACATTTCTAATAAAGAAGGGGGTCCCCATTCGCTTTTAACTTTGCCTCTGCTTTATCGTACGGTGTGTTTGCCCTGCCTTCTCCACTACTAGTCCTCTATGTTTAAAATTTCCGGTTTTTAATGGCAGCGGCACTTCTGAGGCCGCAGAGAGTCAGAGCTGGATGGACCAGGACTACACGCCGCAGCTTCTCTGTCGGACTTTAACAGGGCTTGAATCCCCTGAGGGCTGGACCTGTGAGGATTCCACTGTTAAATGTCAGCTGTCTCCTCTAGGAGTCCTTGAGGGAGCGGTCCCTACAACGAGATTAGACTCTGTCCAAGAGTGCACTTAGTTAATTCATTAGTGTGTCACTCTCAGTATGGAGCCAAATTCATTCACACTGTTGTGTAAAGGTAAATTATGCTCTTCAATTGGATGAGCTTAAAAGCTCCAAATTACTCTATTATTTATTCAATTAATTCGACAAATAGTTAAACACGGCTCTTACAAAGCAGAAGAAAATACAGCGCTGGTTAAAAAGGAGAAAAACAAGTAAAATATATAAAGTTAAACATTTAAAGCTTTTGATATTACAGTTCCTCAAAGACCGAGGATGTGATATTTAATACGGCTCATGCTGGTAGCATATCGCTGCTGCTCATTAAACAAAAGACTGCAAAAACAGCACCAATACTTTGCACTTTGCTTTTCTCTGAGGAAATGCAGATTGGTCTCCATCAGCCCCTGAATTTATGCCATAATGCGTGTATTTTTTGAACAAGATAAACAATGTTTCATCACAGCTAGTTAGTATTCTTCTAGTATTCTTCCTAGCACATACTGGATATGTTTAATACATTTTCTGACGAAGTCTAAGTTAATTCGTCTTGTAAAAATAACCTGAAGCCCTTGATGCTACTTTGGATTCACGCCACCATACTTCTTCCTTCTTAAGTGCTTCATTTGCTCGGGATTTACTTATCTATGATATTTATAACAGCACAGAAACTGAATTGATTTCACTGCTCAGAAAAGACAGGTGTATTGAGTGTGAGCTTTTCTAGCCACATGGTCTAGAGATCAGTGGTGATAAGCAAAAGATGCGGCTCTTTTAAATACTTTTAAATGTTTTATTGATTGGGCCTGTGTCAGCTGGAGCTTATTTATCTACTTATTTAACATGTTTGGGTGGCAGAAGCTTCGAAGTAAGTGAAAATTTTTTAATGATGGTATACAAGCTGAATAAACCACACTCTTGCCCAACATGACAGTTTCTGCAATGTTTCTGAGTAGAGCACCTGAATGCAACTTAAACAAACATAAAAAAAAAACATCATATCTGAGAAAAGTGTAACGACTTTTTTTTTAATGAAAGGGATATTTTATAATAATTAGTATTTATAAATCAGGCTTAGCAAAACATTTCAACAGTTGATTGTAACATATAGTCACCTTAGAAAGCCAGAACAAATATGAAACTTTGTCATTTCAAACCGTATGACGATATGATTCACTATATCTTAAAAAAAACAAAACAACTTAATAAGACAAATGGATTGACAGAAAGCAACTAACTGAACGTCCAACTACTCCAAATGTGTGGCCCTGCTGCTGTCGGCCAAAAATCCATCTGCGACCCGTCGATTAAGCGAGTAACTTGTAAGTTAAAAATGCTATCACTACGATAAAAGTCACGCTAAGTTTTTTTTATCCAACCTAGTAAAGCCGATGGCCAGCCTACAGACTTCTAAGTACAATGTTTTGTTCTTATTTTGTCAGAAATGTTAAAGACATGGTGATTTGAAGGGGCAGCGCCTGGGTTTCGGCTCCCTGCTGCTCGCAGCGCCAGAGGCCCAACTGTTCACTACAATAGAGCCATGATTACACCTACACTCCTCAGAAGGTTTTCAGTTCCTCCCCAGCTGTCTGCTCTCCGCTTGCAACCCAGCAGGCATGTGATTGTACCAGCTCAGCTTGCCCTTTCGCTTTCTGCCTCGCACAACCTCTGTCCCTCCATCACTGCCTCCCACATGTGGCACCTTGTCACACTACCCCGACATTATTCCGACCTATGTGAGGGAATGTATTTCAAATGAGGAGAAAGTGCAGAATTGCAGGGCAGACAGATGTTCCCTTACAAAAAAGGGTAAATGATTTGACCAAGCAAACATGGCTTTGGTTTCTGATTAGCTGATTCCTGTTAGTGTGACAACTTAACGGTTTAAAACATATTTTTAAATATTAATGGTCCAGTTCTCCAGGTAAGAAGAATAAAAAGCACTATTGCTATGTTACCAGGAAACTAAGAGCCAGTACAAGATCTCGCCATGCTGATTACTAAAATTAACAGTCAGTGTTGTCGTACAATAAAGCAACATTTTTGCATTCAAACATGATATTTTTATTGAAACCTATGCTACAAAACAGTCGGGAATTCACACAAAGTGGAAAAAATTTGCAAAAAAATGTCCTCTCTAATGCAGGTGTCACAAAGTGCTTCACAGCTTAGTCAAAGAATATGAGACAAGTAAACAGGAGCCGTCCACACTGACGTTAGGTGAGCTGTTTAAAGTCATTTAGAGGGCAGTCTGAGAACAGTGGCTGTGCTGTGTGATGCTAACATTTCTCATTGCTTCCTTTGCTCCTTCCTTGCATCTCAGCTAATCTCTACAAGGATGAGAGAGACGTGAGGAAGAGACTCAAGGTGGAGAGATGTAAACTGTCATGGTTCCTGGGTCGTGGACTCAGTGCTTTGAGTTTTGTCTTTTCTTTATTCTAGTTGTGTTATTAGTTCCAAATTTTGCTTATAATTTGAGTTTCATTGTATATTAGTCTTTAGTTTCCTTAGTCCATTAAGATTTAAGTGCCCTTTAGCCCTTTTTTGGTTCTCTGTTTTTAGTATTTATATTCTCAGACTTTTTTTTAGATTAGTTATCTGGGTTCTGCTAATAGTTATAGTTCATAATCAATTTCTTGTTTTTTGTTCTTCCTCCTCCTTTTCCTTCTCCATCTCTGTGTCAGGTGTTTAGTTACTTCCTGTCTTATTTTGTTTGTCTCTTGCTTTGTGTGCATTGTGTTCATTTTTGCTTCCTCTTTGTCTCGTTAGCTAGATTCTGCTCGACTGTGTCTCGTTTTCCCACAGTCTTCTTTCTCTATTGCCTCCAGTTTGTATTTAAGCCCTCAGTTTTCCTCAGATCCTTGTTGTGTTCTCCCACATGCTGTGTGCTCCTTTCTTCTGAGTTTTCCCTTTTTGTACTTCTGGCTCAAACCTGGCTTTTTGTTTTTCCTTTTCCTGTTAGTTCCAATACAACTATATATAAAAAAAAAAAAAGCAATAAAACCTTAGCTTTTTGTCCTATGTTCGTAAATAACTTGAATTTTAAGCAAGCACCATTTAAACAGCTGTTTTTTGTTGTTGTTTTTTAAATCAGATCACTGTGTTTCATTTACTGTAGAAAGATATTTCTGTAATACAGGGTTGCGCCACATTGATAAGTTAAAAATCATTTTCACTTTCACTTTCAGCAAATATTTCAAAATAGTATCCACAGTTGATGCAAGGCAGGATGTATCCATGCTTTCATGTTTCATTCATGGTTTGTGCCAAATTCTGACCCTGCCATCCAAATGTCACAGCAAAAATCCAGACTCTTCAGGTCAGGCAACATTTTTAACATTTTTGGTGTTCTTAGCTGTCACAAATGGCAGCCAATGCAATTTTTCACTGCTTCAAGGTTCAGTGTGTTGTGTTCGAAGATGCTCTACTGCATACCTTGGTTGTAACTCATTGTTATCTGAGTTACTGTTGCCTTCCTATCAGCTCAAAACAGTTCGGCTAGTTTTGCTCAGAGAAGCGCCACTTGCTGGATATTTTTTTTTCCAGACGATTCTTTGTAAACCCTAAAGATGGCTGTGTGGGAAATTCTCAGTGGATCATCAGTTTCTGACCTGCCTGTCTAACATGCCAGACAGTTCCCCAAACCTTCCTCACTCTGATGCTCAGTTTGAATTTCAGCTCAACTTGACGATGCCTATATGCTGCTCCCATGTTACTGCCTGATTAGATATGGGCACTTACAAGCAGTGGTGTACTGAATAAAGTGGTCAGTGAGTAAAATAGATCCTGAAAAAATACAGGCACGAACTGCACAGTTACATGGTATATACAGTATGTAAGACTTTCTCATATAAATAGGTGAGGCCATGAGCTGGCAATAATTTCACAGTATGCAGTTTTGGCAGAGATGCTGAAGCAGGTGAATCACAAGAGTACTTAAATTAATCATAGAGGTGACACACAAAACCATATTTCACATTTGAAATTAGCTTATCAATAATTCACTGGTATTGAAACAAGATAAAGTGTCCTTCATCTGCGAGGTTTCGATAGCAAATGAGGAAAATTATACAAAAATGATTTATACCCTGCCAAAAAGAGTGCGGTTCATCTTACTTTAAAACTTTGGGGTTTTTAACCCTTATTTCTGTTTGTGTGACTAATACTTGTTCAACTACGACTTAAGTCCACATTACTTATCTAATGGCTGTGTTGCGTGTTATATTTATAACGGTGTCCTGTAAGTTTCCAGAAACATGTCCAGGATCCCGAGCTTCGGGAAGCCTAGCTTGTGGCTTAACATTCATTATTTATTGCAAAGAAACTCAGTGAATAAGGTCGGTGATGAAACCATGTAGCAAAACAAGCCCACGTCTCAAGGGAGGTAATAGCAAGTTTAAATACTGTATGTCATGGCAGTAACATTTACAAACCAATGAAACAGCCCGTCTCATAAAAAAATATGTCAGTAATTACAATTCCACTCATGGTAAATGTTGTGACAGGGCTTCCTTCATAGCCCGTGATTTCCCAGGGGCAGTGAGCAGTAGTATGTACCTGTGATAATGCGATGGAGACTGGACTTGGGCCTGAGGTGGAAATGGGAAACCCACCTCATAAAGCCCTCTAACCTTAGGAGACCCACTTGTAAAGCTTACGTGTCTGATACCATCATTTCAGCCAGAGTATTGAGTGTTATCTTGAGCCAGGTTTGAGCTAAGAGACTGAATGCGTGAGTGACAGCGTGGAGTCTACTGATAGGTGTAGCTGTCTGCAGTTTAACTCCAATTGCAGGTATGATGCTTTCTCGCAGTATAATTACTGTTAGTGAGCTCAACTCTGAACATGAGGGATGGAAACTGTGCAGACACCCAGTGTGCTTTGTTCACAATTCACTGAATTAGCAGTGATAAGCCAACTGCCTGTACTTGTCTAAGTGTGCTTTGTCGAGTAGAAGTAGAAAGTGAAATCTGTCTAAAAGAACATTGCCAGTTGCTTTGGATCAATTCTCAAAGTGTTTTGAATGTTTAAATGTGGGATCCTTTAAGAGAACACACATCAGAAAGATGTGGGTGTTTTAACTGTTAAGGATTTTAGTGCAACTATTTACAGTGTGGACAACTACTGTCTTTTAGAGCGAAATAGCTGAGATTAAATTTACCTAAATATGCTACCATTATTATTTCATGGTGTAACTCATCACCTGCAAACAGTCTCTATAATCTAATAATCAAGATTGACTTTGCTGTAATGCAGGTTGTCTTCGTTTACACATGAGTAACTGTGATACTATTTGTATAGAAGAATAAAGACTCACAGAAAAAAATTTGCTATCTTTTATTGATTGATGTTTTTCTGTAGTTGTTTCCTTGTGGATAGACTTCCAGCTGGTACTGGTGAAAGTCTGGTCTAGGAACAGAAATATAGATTCGTTTTAAAGTTTTAAAGTTAAAATAGTTTTAAAGTTTTGAAAGATTTTAAATGCAAGACTGTTTTCTTTACCTGTGTGTTTGAGCCAAAAGAGTTCCCAGCCATCCTGAGTGTGATTCAAAGGTAACCTGATAGGCATATCTGCTCTCATTTAGATCAAAGCTTGTAGGCCAAGTGGGGAAATGTGAATTTAATAGTTGCTGCCTTTTCTGTTTTATTGATTTAATGTTAATAAAGACTGTTATGCAAGCTGTGTGTTGCCTTTATTAGTTTAGTTTAATATGTAACCTTACACAGTTGTATCAGATATGGCTTAGGACTCGATTAGTAGCAGTCAATAAAAGTCTGGAGTCTGCTGCTGGACCACAAGTCACTGGTGGGCAACATATTTTTATTTTGTTTTGTTAGATTTTCTGTGACGTTGAGTGTTGCTGAATAAATCCCTGGTTGGTCGGCACCTTATCTCTGCCTCAAGGATCCCACTTCAACCCAGTCACCAATGGCCATCCTAACCAGGGACGTAATTTCAAAGGGGGTTAGGGGGGTTATGCACCCCCCCCCCCCAAATAATAAGACCCAACTAATATATAACCCCCCAATAAAATTATGAATTATGTTGCATAAATAGGCTGTTGATTTTCTTTACTCATTTCAGGTATTACCAGCAAAATAGTTGCATGTTTAATCATCTGGGAATTTACCCAGATTTATTTATTTATTTAGACAGAGATCTTGACACCCCCCCCCCCCCCCCAATGTTCAGCACAAAGTTACGCTGATGATCCTAACACTAGCCCCAAAGACGTACATGTATAAGACTTATGCAGGACTTGAGGGCAACAGAATTACCAGTCCTGTGTAAAGTTTCTTTTTCTGTTACTGCAGTTTATTGTACTGTGTGACCATAGGAGGAAAAATATTTCCCCTCACACACTTGTAAATCTAAGTCATCTTCTTCTTTACAAAGCAGAAGAGAAAACATTGTGCTCTTAAAATCAAGATCCGAAATTAATTTTATCAATGAAAGTAACTGGGCTAAACCACTATTGTACATTATAAGATGAAGAAGAAGCACTTATCTGAAAACTCTGACCACAAGAATTTGTCATTCTGGTAGCTTGTTTTGAAAGCCTTCTATCTAATAAACATTTTCAAGCTGAATTGGAGACAAATTAAATCAAAGATCAACATAATAATGGGCTGGATTGGCATGAGCCACCAGACTCTCTGGATTAAACACATTCAAGGCTGACCTGAAGCCAGCTAACCATGTATATACTGACAATATTTTATAGGCATGCCTCTCTAACAGTTATCAGTCATTTTCTAATGGCAGTTAGTCTTTCCTCTCTAAATCGTTTGACCCCCCTCTGTTAAACTAGTCAGTAAGGCCTAATACGCTGCAGTAATGTGGTGCAAGTCTTTGTGTACCATACAGGAACTGATGTCCAAAAAGTGTCTTACATTATAACCTGCTTTTATTCCTTCTTGTTCTCTCTCGCTCCACTCTATGGTCCGTCTGCGATTTTCTGGAGAAGCACTCAGCCGAACAAAATGATTCCACACCAGCAGACAGGGAGAGGGGCCACTTTTGAAAGGCAAAGACAGCCTCCCAGTGTGTGTGAGAGCGTGTGAGTGTCAAGGATTCATGATGTGTTCCTGTAATTTCCATTTAGATCTTTTTGAGGGGCTTTTTTTGTTTGGCTGATATTTTTCAATTTTAGTGTTTACTATTTTCAATAATGGAGTATTAATTGAAAAGTCTTATGTTGCTTCAAGTTTGGGTGACTATTTAAAATAATATATTTTAAAAGTAGGACTTTGTTTGGGGAAAGGTTTGAGGTAGCAGTAATGGTTAAAGTAAGAGGATTATGAGATAGGGGATCAATGCCTCCAGTGGATGGCGTGTGTTTGTATGTATGGGTTGGCTATTTTCTCCGTGGAGAAAAGACAACATATTTATCTCCTTATCAGTCTTCTCCCAAAACTGCCTAACCCCCTGTCAAAGCTCATGGCTGACTGCCTCCAAAGAGCTGGAGCTGTTTGTTTAAATGTAAAGGTAATCAGGCCCAGCATGCTGCAGGAATCCACAGAGCCAGAGAGAGACAGATGGGTAGATCCCAGGGGAAGGGTACAAGGACAGGCCAAATCACATCAGCCAGCTCTGCAACCTTTTTTTTTTTTTTTTTTTTTACCTGTTATGGAAAGTTATCCATATCGGTTTAGAGTACTAAAAGTACAACTCATTTTTCCTGCCTTATTTAAAGCAGTTACCTGTAGCTGTGGTTGAAACTATTGCTGCTTGGAGGTAGGGAAGCTCCTTTTTCTTAAATTTCTCTCAAATTCAAATGCAAAAGTTTGTAGATGGAATGCACATTTTAAAATTGACTTTGACAGTCTCGTGAGGACAGCTTAGTGTACATAGCATTCGGGTAGCAGCAATTTTAGCTCACACTCACTGAGGTTTTTGCCAGTTAAAATGTCATACAGCTGCTCGTATTAGCTGACACGAGCTATTATGTTCATGACTAACTTAACTTAGAGCTCTACAAAGGTTTGTGTGTGGATGGGTGAAACATTGCTTCAGTCCTCTGAGACTTGAGGCCATTCATTTATGCTCTCTTAAGGTAGAGATCAGACAAACTAGTTGAGCGAATTCTTAAGTCCTGAAGTCTACATCAGAGCATAATGCATTTCTGGTATTTGTCAGGCTGCAAATTGATCTTATACTTCTAAATTCTTCTCTAATTGGTTAGTTTAGTAAATTCTGCTTTTTAGCATAGTGCATTTTTAATGATTTTAGGCAAATTAATTCATGTTATTACGAATAAGCCGAGCTCCCAACTAATGGCTTTCCATTTCAAGGCTGCTATTACAACATAAGAGGCATGCTGAAGGTGTTAGCATCCCAGTGTCCAGATAACATTATAATGCTGCTATCAAGAATAATAAAAACTATCAAACAAGATAAATGAGCTTCATTTGCTTCATGCAAAAATGTAGTTGACATGAATCAGTGATTACCAGATTACCAGTGACTGCTTAATGGATAACAGTGAAAGATGATGAATCCTGTTTCCTTTTCCTACTGTTGAACATCTTGTTCTCATACACAATTTTCCTGTCCTCCCCAACTCCCTTTTTTAAGAAGTCATTTTTTTAAAATAGAATTAAATGCAAATTAGAGTAGAGCTGATTATCATATAAACGGCTGTTGCCTAGGGGGCAAGACACTCTGGCTTTATTTATTTATTTTGTCATATTCTTCACAGTTCCCCATAAAACTCTGACTTTAATCAGTCTGCACTTTCTTTTAAAGACATAGGGGAATTTGGGACTGGTTAAAGGGAGGCGCGCATTTCTGTGTATGTGTGGGCAGCCTGTATTTGCGCTTCTGTGTGTGCATATGGGAGGTATGTGACCAAGAGCAGAGCGTACGCCTGTACAGCTTCATTCTGCACACTGCTCAATTAGCTCTTGATGTTTTATTTTACAGGTGAGCGCAATCACCTGTAAAGGTACACAGCTGGAACAATAACGCAAAGCCCCATAATCCAGTAGTGAATGGCAATTTTACATAGTGGTCCAGAGGCTTTTTATGGCAGCTGGATTATGTTTGCAGTCACCCACCAGTGCAAGTGATCTGATTTGAATTCACTGGGAGTGAGGGAAACACTGTAAATGGGTAATTACCCAGAACTAACATAGAGGTGAAAGATGAAGTGAAGTAGTGGGAAAGGATTTAGGCAAAGACCTGCAGATTAAAGACTCCTTGTAACTCAAAATTTGGGAACTGACCTCCAAACGGGCTGCGTGTGTTAGATGCTAAGACTTGGTATCTTTATGTAAACCTGTGAGGGCGGGGCTTCACTTGAAAAATTGTTAATTTGCTAATTTGTTAAAAAAAACACAGATGCTCAAAATTTGATTTGTGGTACTTCTTTGGGTTTTTGGGGTACATTTCAAGGTTTTAACATTTTGCATGCATTTAATGAGATGTCTCAAAACCCCTACTGGGGGTCAGAGTATAGTCCTCTCATTGCTGTAGTTTCTTTGTAGCGTGACGATAAGTCTACTTTGCTCTTAAAAATCATCAGTGATTGATATATTTATCTTGTCAGTATTGACACACAAATTTCACTATTTAAGCAAAGGGCTACGTTTTCTTTTCTACCGTTTCTCAATGGGTTCAAGGAAACTAACCGTGTAAAGCCTGAACTATGAAACTCACTTAAAAAAGAAAACAAAAAGCTGGAGTTTATTGAACCTTCTGACCCCCCCCCCAAAAGAAAGCATATCAACTTGCATATGTGTGTTTTAATTTTGTATCAGTTCTTTCTAAATCCAACGTTTTTGTGAAATTAATTGCTCACAGTTTGTTTATCTTAAACAAAGGGTTTAAGTCAGCAGTCCCCAACACCCGGGCCATGGACCGGTACCAGTCCGTGAGTTGTTTGGTACCGGGCTGTGAGATTTGAGGCTCGGGTGTGAAATTTATGGTTTTCAGCGCTTTTATCAGTTTTTATCATTATTTTTCATAGTTTTTATCGTTAACTCATTTTCCCTAGGTCTTTTCCCATGTGTTAGGAATAAATCTTCTTTGTTTTTTGGTGCCGCACTGGTTTTATTTTGTTCTATTTATCCACGACACCTTAAAGGCTGGTCTGTGAAAATATTGTCAGACATAAACAGGTCCTTGGCGGAAAAAAGTTTGGGGACCGCTGGTTCAAGTTACAAAAAACCAGCTGATGATGTAGATATAGAGGACTTAAAAAACATAATTAATAGGTTAATAGGTCTTATATATTTTTGGTCACCTAACAACAGTCTGGATAACTGTTCTGATCTCATCCACCTGTCACCATTTCTCTGCCTCTGGCACAAAAAGATGACATCCCCACAACATTAAAACATCTTGACAGAGTGCGCAGATAGGTTGGACTAACTGGCAACCGGTAGCTCTGACTGAGGGTGCGCGTGCTTGTCTAAAAGTGATGATGCTGAAAGACTGAAAACTTGTCCAATCTATGACTCACTAAGTTTGTTCTAGGCTAGCCCCCAGCAATGATGATAAGCAGTTTAGAGAAAGGACGGAGTGATGGATAGGCGTTTCTATCCCTGCCCCCCACATACTCATGTCTGATCGAAGGAATCTTCTACAATTCTAAAAACTCAATTTTTTTACTATTTCATGCTTTTACCCAGGATATTAGTGACCTCGCATCGCAATTTTCATGTTCTGATTCATCACCCTGCATGGCCTGTGTCCACCACTCTTTTACAGTGGAAACATTTTGGTTTTAAAGTAATATTTAAACAATCACAAGTGGAATTCACCGTGCATGTGCAACAGTGCTAGTGTTTAAGGCTGATGACCAAGGGAAGCTGCACTTTACACATGCCATTATCAAACGAACTGCGATGCCAGGGTTGCTGTTGAGGCCATCTCATCTAAACAGCACACGGGATTTGATGCACTCTGTGCTATTCAAAAGATACCCTGCTCTCTCTCTCCCTCCCCCAGTGCCTTTCTTTACTCTCGCCTTGTTTCCCAGTGTGCCCTTGATTTCAAGCTTTTTGTGTGTTTTCACTTCACTCTGAACTCTGTAGCCCTGAATCTCTCCATTCTGTAGTCTGGTCCTATAGGTACGCTGCACTCTATATCAACAACTCTCTCTATCTGTAGCCTCGGGCATGGGGTACCACGAGGGCATAAGGGGGCTCTACTTCCATGAGTCTTAATGTCTCAGGTGTCTCTTTGCACACACCCACTCACACAGACACCAGTAGAAATCTACATGCTTCTTTTTCCAATGCATAATTCACAGACTTCAAGCAACTGCAGACACATCTGACCACATATAAGCAGACTGTCCTTCTCCTGCACTATGAACCCCGGTACCCCTTTCATTTTCATGCATTATTCTAGGATTTTAAAAGGCCAGTGGTTACTCCCCAAAGGAAAGCTTTGATTTTCAGCAGGGACCCAAACAAGCAAAATATTTTTTAAAAAGTTTTAAAAAAAAAAGGGTGTTCTTTGGATTGGATGGGTATTCTTATCAGCTGAGGGACTTTACGAGATATGTAGTTTTCATTTTAACAACTTCAAGGGACATTGCATTTATTGATATGTTTATAAACAGGAGGCAGCAAGGACGGCAAGCAGACATATCTGGTAGAAATGATAAAAAACTAAGAAAACAAACACAGATAGTTTGCCACCTCTGCCACCCAGGTGGTATACTATGATGGGTTCTCATAGAAATTTGCTGTCATGTCAGTATAGAAAATGCATTGTTAGGCTAGTAGAAGCACATCTACATATAACATAGTCCTCTGTCCTGTAGTGAATTAGACCACTCAGAATAAACAGATTTTTTTAATGTGAGAAAAAACATTTTTCTGTCCAGTAGACGCATTCCCAATCTGGCAACAGATGCAGCTAACTTATCAGCATAAAGGGAAATGGGCCTATTTTTAATTCACTCAGTTGTCCTACATAACTATCTATGGAGCTGCAGTATATTTCCCGACGTGTCAGTATGTAGCACTCGTGACTAAGAAGAATAAGATAGACGTATGATGATACATCAGCAGTGTGCTGCAAAGTAAACATAGCAGTGGTCCTGCAATCGCACCTTCTGTTTATCTGCCTGAATAGAATAGAATGGAATAGATGCAAATAGATGAAACTAAATGTAAATGTCAGATACGGGAAGACAAACAGATCTGAACAGACTGACAGCCAGTACACAGAAACCACTGCACTACCGGGGTCCGTTTGCAATCACTTCATGTAGCTCTGCAGTAGAGAAGAGTGGGACAGAGAGATAATCGAGCAAAGAAAAGTACTGCATGTAGGAAGAAGATGGACATAAATGAGACAAAAACACTTTCACAGCCTCTTTATTACAGCAAAACGTAGCTGAGAATTACTAGGTGGGCTTTGTGTATATTACATGATGATAGCTAATTAAAAAGCAAGGCAGAACTAATAACACCAGTACAGAACGGCAACACATATAATCATCTCCCTTTTCTTTTCCTGTCTTTTTTTAAGAAGATCATTAGATGAAAATTGGTACTTCCAAAGCAAATATCTCCACCATTTATTTCCATTGTCTCATTTTCCTCCTCGCTCTATCTTAATCTCAATTATTAAAATGTGATGTTGTCAAATTAAATTAACATCTTGTTGATGAGACGTGACACCAGTGATGGAGTGCTCAGCAAGTGGAGTGTCAAGGATTGTCTGTGTCTTTAACTGTCTCAGCCTCCTTTGCTCATTCAGCATTTCATAACACCATTTTATTATTTCATTTGTAGGAAATCTTATATTACCTCATGGTAACTAGAGACTCGGTTTTCCTCCCCACATGTGCTTTATCTATAAGTTAAGTCCTGGCAGGGCACTGGGGGGAAAGGAGTGGGCGAATGCACTGTTCAGTTATACATCAAAGCTCTTATTTTGGGCACATCACACAATATGGAAACGAGAAGGGGGCCGTCGCCAATAGGGGTTTCACAAAAATGAAGAGGAATCTTGGTGACTGTTGCTATTATCAGTGTTCACTGGGGACGGGCAAAACTTGCTTATGACACAAAATATCTAAATGCAATAAGCCAAAGATTTGTATCTGAAAGACTGTCTGAGCTGTCATTCAGCTCAATGACTTTAAACAAAGCAAACAAAAGCAAACTGTTACAGAATAACAAACTCCTCATGACTGTACAGTACATTTTTACATTATCTTTTGTTCATTAAAAGTGAGGAGTGGTCTATTCTTTGGGTACCTAATTATACAATGTCAGTGTGCAGCATTCCTTTCCAACTTCCAGACCTCAGTAATGTGCAATCCTACATCCCGTTGTCCTTTCTTGCTCATTTAGTTTGACACAAAGGGTTTTTTTGCTGCGCTTTTAACTGTAATCACTGGAAGGAATATAATTTTGAAATGTGCAAACACTAAATGATCACAGAAACAACACAGTGCCATACTGAGACAGTGAAGTCTGACAGAAAATAAGAAAACGAATGGTGTGTGAATGGTGTGTTTAAAGATTAAATCAAAAAATCCCCAAAAAGGAAAAGTAACCTGCTAGAAACCACTAAGCACATGCTTATTTACAATATATAATTAATATCCCTTTTCACAGCTCTACTAGGAGCGGAAATGAAATATAACATTTGCTAGTGGTAAAATTAAAATAAAACCAGTTTATGCCCTCCAGGAACAAAGACACGCAGGGCAAATCTCTTGCAACGACATACAATCTAAAACCTCTCGGGCATATGATCAAGCAATGCTATGATTGGTGATTCAAAAGAATGAACAAAACAAGTAACATTTAGTTACATTAGAAAAATACTATCACTTAATCCTTTCAGCTGCTGGTGGCGGGTTGCTCAATAAGAGGACGTGCCAGACAAGATGATACTAGACATATCTGAGTGACTAGTATGACAACCTGAAAATGAAGCAGATATCTGACAATCATGGGCTGTAAGCTGGAGCTTAAACATCTGTTTGTCACTTTAATTAGTTAAAGAATTGTTTTTGTTACTGCAGTGCATGTCCGCTGCAACACAGCTCGCTTAAACCTGGAATCAAAACTTTAAATACACAGAAGAAATGGCACCAAAAATAAAAAATGGCAATCTTGCATGTGGTTAACGCAATGTGCATGATTATAAACACTTAACCCTGTCATAATGCTACATTTATAGTGGAGGACATGAAGGACTATGAAGGAGGAGGAGACTGTAGGTACCATATGTAAGTACAGTATTTCTAAACCTGTTATTCGATTTGCACTGGGTGAGAGGCAGGGATGGGTTGGGTGGACCACTGGCAGACCACCAGACTATCACAGGGGTAACACAGAAAGTCACACCTACAGCTAATTTATAATCACCAAAAAACCTAATATGCACATATTTGGACTGCGGGAGGAACCTGGACAAAACCTATGAGGAGTGCAGGTCACACACAAAAGTCCCCACCTGCCAGCTGGTTCAGACATTGTTCTTGTATGTGGTGACTCACACGACTGTTAGAATAACACCAGTCTCTAGGTAAATTTTATTCATTTGTTGTTGTTGTTTTTTCAAGGTAGAAAGTCTACAATATTAGAGAAAGAATCCTAAAAAGCAGATGATATCCTATGAGCAAGCAACTGGCGTCAATGGGGAGAAAGAACAGGATGGGACCCCTTGCACAGCTAGATTCGTGGGGGGGCAGCTATTTGTGTATGAGGGTGAGAGAGAAGAGATAAAAGCAGCATAAAGAGACTATAAACAACAAACAGGACAAAACACAAACTATGGGAGAGCGTAGTCAATAGTTTTACCGACATGCAGCGATACAGATAAACAGGGACTGAATGTGACTGAAGGGGAAGGGTTGAGTGAATCATTGGAAGTTCCCCCAGCAGCCATAGCCAATTACAGCATAACTGATGGAGGATTCGGGGTTACCTGATCCTGAAGCAAGTTTTAATCCTAATCTTAAAGGTAGAAAGAGTTTCTGTCTCCTGAACCCCAACTGAGAGCTGGTTCCACAGGAGAGGGCCTCGATAGCTGAAGCCTCCCATTCTACTTTTAGAAACTCTAGAAACCTCAAGTAAACCTGTGGTCTGTGAGTGAACTGCTCTACTGAGAAATGATGGTACCGTTAGGTCTTTGATCCCTTTCTAGTCTAGTCTGTTAATACTCTCACATTATTGTTATCGATCAACTTCTTCTTCTTTCTCCTTTCCTCTATAGTTCCACTATATGCATAATTTTTCTTTAGACCCTCTATCCTTACCATTTCAACAGTGAAAGTGACAACCAAAACAGATTTGCAAAAATTGGAAAGGTTATAAAAGGGAGGGGGGGGAAACAAATGTGTAGGCAGGGAGGGGGATTCTGAAACACAAAAGAAGACAGAGAGAAAGAGTCACTGAGGATTTTGCATAATGCTGAATGGAGCCATGGTGAGGATAAAGGCACTAATTGGAGCTAAACAAATATTTTTCAGACATTAATTTCTTCCCTCTTTTAGTAAAACTCTTTTTTAATAACTATTCTATGATAAGCCCCATTCAGATATAGGATGCATAACATCAGGTTATGACAGTTGTGACAGTTTTTTGTCATTCAGGCATACAGATGAGTGGCAAAAGACGAAAAAATAGAAACTACTGTGGCTGTCATACGCTTTGGGGGAAATTTTGCTGTCAATGTTTTGGCCCCTTACAGTGAAGGTTCTTCTAGGGTGACAGTCTTTTCAAAGAAAATGATGCAAATCATATACTGTGGCACACTGCAGACCCCAGAACCCAAGCTAACTAACACTTGTGAAAGATTTTCTACATATATAAAGACCCATGTATATATGTAGATATTAGGGGTGCAACGATACACAAAATTCA
>NW_024582457.1:967366-1051358 GCF_018398535.1 Haplochromis burtoni
CTGGTGCAAATTACTGACCTCTGTCATCATTTTAAGTGGGGGAACTTGCACAATCGGTGGCTGACTAAATACTTTTTTGCCCCACTGTACATGTAGCCAACACGTACAGATGCTGTCAGATTAAATCGTGTATTTGAAAGGTCTAAAAAACACAAAAGTGCCATGAGAGCTAGCACTCTATCTTCCTCTGTCTCCTATACACACATAAACATTAACACAAGCAGCTACAAAATATGGAGGGACTGACAACATGCGTAGCTGTCTTCTATGTTGGCAAAACTCGTCAGAATTCACAATTCTGCTAACGGAGTGTTAGAGAGAAGGAGAGTGCCAAAGGCAGGGTGGGGGTGGGCACAGAGAGGTGGGAACCACAGACTTGAAAGAAAGGGAGAGAGGGAACGACAGGTTGATTTATTCAAAGAGTGAGGAGTGGGTGAATCAAACTTTAATGGCTTTTGGGAGTGCACACCGTTCTCCCTCTCCCTTCAATCTTGCCCCTTTCCAGGCTTTCCTTGTGCGCTCTCACCTTACTTTCTTTACTCCTCGCTTTTTCTCTCCCCTTGTCTCCCTCTCCCCGAAATACACTTTCCGATGGTCACTCGCAAACATGAGCCCTCCCTTTTTTTGACAGACAAATTCTCCACCCATCTCTGCGTAGCACACAAATCAAGGTGCTCTTCATGCTCAGCGGGATAAAGTAAATGACAGAAAGATAAAGAGAGGAAGAGAAGGTGATTTACCTTCACGAATGGCAGAGTATGTGATGCCCTGGCACTATGTGTTGTGTTAACCCTTGGACTGGAAAGGATGCGGGAAAAAATTGGTGTACAGGCTCGACAATCTCTCTGACAACTCCCTTAAGTAGCTATTTTGTCCAGAAAGGCTCACTGAAGTCTAAAAATTAATCAGTCAAAAAAGAAAAGAACCTATTCCATTCAGAAAGAGCAATGCAGACATGAAGTTCAGCTTACCTATTGCAACACTTCAGAAAAGTAGGCATGATGTAAACTGTTAGCTGACAACAGAGGACAAAACATAGATCTCAATTTTCCACTCCCCACACCCAGTCCTCAGTGTTGGGTGTAAGGCGTATTAATGTGCCACGTGCTAATTTTTGTCATTACATTACAGATACAATTATGTTGTTACTTGCAAAGTAACAAAGTAACAAAGATTCTGCCCCTATCTGCACGTTGGGCAAATTAAAAAACATGGGTTTTTTTCTTCTGCGCGCTTGTGCTACAGTCAACTGATGTCAGATGTGTGTGAGGGCAGGAAAATAAATGGTGGAGCAGTCTACTGCAGAGATATGGACTTACTTTTAAGGACAAGAGAGTGATAGTAAAGTGCAAACTGTGATCAAGATGGAAACGACTGCATTATACTGTTGACAGAACTCAAGTCCGCTGAAAGCATTTGCACAGACAGCGAGCTAATGCAAAGCTAGCCAAGAACCCAGAGTGATAAAGATGAGTGCATTCCCACCCCGGCCCAGCAGCCAGAGCCTGAACTTCAACAGGTAAAAAACAGCAGTGATGAGCAGTCCTGTTTATGTTTCTGAAATAGAACCACTGTCTCAACTGAAGTGTCTTTAGGCTGGTTTTGATCGTTGCGTTGCGTTGCGATATTGTCGGTTTTGTGTTCATAGGTCCTATGTGTGTCCTCATTACGATAGGGTCTGGGACAGTCTGTTTGTATAACATCATTATGAGCCAATGTGTTTCAGGTCATTTTATAGATTAACAAGAGAGTAACGTAATGAGCAGTGTAATGAATGACTTTCTCTGGTGAGTAATTAGGTAACGTACTGCACTACTTTTAAGAAAAGTAACAATTACCCCAACACTGCCAGTCATATTATTCATCGCCTTTCTGCCTAATTAGTTACGAGATTTTCAAGCGGACTTTATACTATTTGCGCCAAAGGCTTTACGTGGTTAGAAATCATTTTTGGTTTTTCTCTACATTTCGAACAGCATCCCATTTCTTCTCCAAAAATGGGGACGTACAACTTTTCCCTAGGATTAGATTCTGTGCACCAAAACTGTAGAAAGTGGAAAGTTATAAATGGTGCCTTAGGTGAGTAAAATATTGACTGCTTCCCATTTAACCTTCTCACTTTATCCATTTTTTTCCTCTTTCTTCATAAATCCCTCCATCCCTCCCTATGGGGCTCAGGGTCTTAGTGTCAAGCAGAATTCTCTTCGAGGCCTGCGCCTGTCAACCAGCCACCACTCAGCTCTGTAACCACTAGATTCAATTTCACCATAGGAGAGACCAGGAGAGATGATACTAATATAATTATGGGCCAAATCCGACTTTTAGGAGGTAAAAAGAGAGAGAGGGGGAGAAAATGAAAGAGAAAGGGAGTGAGTTTGCGAGTTTCATATCGAAAGCAGGTGTGTGTTTCTGTGCAGTGTGTTTGTGTTTGCGTGCAGTGCATATGTGGGATATGTAAACACTCAGTAACACATATTTCATGAGGATAATTTCAAAAGAAATGTATTTCACAACAAGCAAGACTTTTGTTTTCAAGTTCTCAGACAACCTTGCAAATGTAAAGATATAAGGCATCCATATACTGTATTTGCTTTTTAGGCTAAGATATTTTTTTCTTACCTGGTAAACAAATTACCTTCAGATGCTGCAACCCGCTAAGATACAGGGCAGAAGGTGATAAAATAGTAGAGATTGAATTTCAGCTTTCAGAAGTGAACAAAGGCAAAGAAGAAAGGAATATAACAGATTTGTCTATGTTCTACCTGACAGCGACAGAGGGCACATCAAATAGCAGGTGCCTCTGCTTTGCTGCCAAAGCCTACATCAAGCACTAAACAGCTCATTCGCAGGCATAATAGGAGCTCTCAAACACCCTCTGCCAATATTATCTAAAATATGAGTGCATTTGCCTCTGTGTTTGTGTGTTTAGCATGTGAAATGTCTTCATGCTATCCATCTCAAACCTGTGGGAGAAAGTAGTAGCCAACAACGGAAAGCTAAAACAATGAAGATTTGAATTCTACACGTTTATAAAACAAACGCATAAACAGGTAAAACCCTCTAATTAATCCAAAATATGAGAAAGCAGATAGATATTTGTCTAGCTAGAGTTTCTAAGAATGAGTCCTAATAGTATATTTCTATAAAAAAGAAAAGAAACAAAAACAGGCACAGCAACTCCACGCCAGAATGGAGGGCTTTTCTTTCTTTAGATGTCTGACTTTCACCTGAAGGGTTTCCACCTTGGGTTGTTCTGCTTTATATCATCAGCCATAGTTCATCAGAGATTACCGTAGGTTAGAGAGGGACACTGAGATATGGCTGATAGAAAATAGAGGCTGAGGAGGGATTTGCTCACCTGCCTGACATACCTGAGAGACAGTAAACAGATAAAGTTTGGGTATATATCACTAGGAGCCTCTTGCCTGTCTGCTTGTTTGCCAATACGTTTAATCCATTTATGCACCGCATTACAGCGCTGGTCAGAAGTCGGCTATACAATCTCATGTGCATCATTACTGCGTTATCCAAGACAGGATTCCACTGCATTGCATATCTACTGTAGGGAGGGGTGAATGAGAGTATTGACTAGAGGACGAAAAAGATATGCTATCTGAATTCTGCAATATTGTGAGTGGAGGGCTCAACCAAAATAAAAAAAAAGCACATTTTACTATAGTGATGCTTTGCAGGGGTCATTGGAAACTGAGTAGAGATAATGGCTATAAACTCTGAATAAATGTATCTGTGTGAAGTGTATATATATATATATATATATATATGTGTGTGTGTGTGTGTGTGTGTGTGTGTAAGCGAGAATGACAAAAAGATGCTGGAGAGAACGAGGATTAGATGAGAATAAATGACTAAAAAAATAAAAAAGAAGGAAACTGTGTTCAAGAACAAGGATTGTCTGAACAGCAGGAGGTGGCACAGACTGGGCGCACTTAACAGAAGCTGTTTCTGGTGGCGTTTGATATTATTTCAGTGGCACTGACCGGCTCCCGGTGGGTGAGTGTAAGGGTCAGGCAGCTGAGCTGAGGAGTGTGTGAGGTATTGGGAAGGTTGGTCTTTAAATAACGGATGGGCTCCAAATTGCTCAGATCTCGGTGCTGCACAGACGCACACTCAGCAAAAGCTTTTGAGCTTGTCAACAGAGGGCTCCCTTTATAGAGGACTATTTGTTGAGTTTAGGAAATGTGAAAAAATGCTTCTCTGTGTGTTGTACGTTCACTCTGCCTTCTCATCCAGTAATGGATTTGTGTTGTAGCCCATCTGCTGTTCCATCAAAACATTATTTTAGGTAATAGTTGTCGCTCTTTGTATCCGGTCTCTGCTGCTGGCTGCCTAACTGTGTGGATGCTGTAAATCTGGCGAGCTCATTAGCACTGACAGAGGGAATGCTAGCAGCCCACCTGCTCCCCTTCACCCTCTTTATGGCTCTACAAATTAAAATGACATTTACACACACTCTCTGCTACTCTGCCTCCTGCACTGCTCACCTTGCCACTCACATTGCTTCATCTGGACAGTGCCGTCGAGCCTCACTTCATAACACCTCCTGTCCTATTTCTTCGAAAAACCCACGAGAATCTTTGTGTTGTTTCTGGTCTTTTCTTTCCGTCCTGCGTTCTCTGTCACTTGCGGTAAATCTCATTGTTTGAATCCTTTCTTTGTCGCCTCTGCTTTGTTACTTCTGCCACTCTTTCATCCTCCACACTCATCGCCGTTTCCCATCTTCTCCTTTGATGCGCTGATGGCACTTTAACCCGCAGTCATTGTGGCATGTCCAGTGAGTGACAGCATGATGAAGTGATGTTGCAGCATGTTTGCTTTGCCCGCTAAAGGTCGCTCAGGGTCACGGAAGTAATGAGGCCATAAAAATGCAGGTAACTAAAGTTGCTGAGAAATAATATAAGGTGGCGAAAAGGGTAGAGGAAGGAGAAACAGGGCAAAATGAGGAAGAGGCTGACTTGAAATGAAGGAAAACAGTTGCCAAAACTGGCAAAGGATTTAAGTGGAAAAGAGAGCGGCTTAATAAAGAGCTCTGTGCGTACAGATTGGACTGTGTGCTGCATTGTGATTGCAACGCAGTCGTGAAAATATGAATGAAATTGCAGTGTCTCATTTTGTCGAGCAAAGTACGCAGTTTAGTTCACTGAGATGTGTGATAAAACATATTTCACTTGCATTAGTCTAACATTGTGTTTGCACACACACACATGGTTTGCATGTTTTTTTTTCAGCGATGGCTCACTTTACAGGCTTACACTATTTCCAATGTAAAGAAATGCTGGGGAAAACTCGGATGTATGTACTGCCTGGGACTACACTGGAGTCTGATTTATTTCCACTCTCTATAGCCTCAAACAAATAAGCTTAAATTTTTTAATCAATAGGATGCCAGGATTGACAGCAGTAGTAATTCAGTAAGTGATGCAAGGGAACTAACAGTATGTGAGTGACTGAGGGTCAAACGCAGCCCTGTTTAATGGCTTTCTCAAGGCTAAACTGAATCCTGTTGTTTGCAGAGCTTGAAACGTCTGCATGTGGACTATAAGTGAGTCCCACACAACTTAGCGGCGGTTCAATGCAATGGCCTGAGAGAATCTTCCCTGGTGGGTGATCTAAACAGCCTCGTCTAAACAGTCCTTATTTCTCCCATTTATTTGCCTGACTTTATGGATTGGGAGAGAAAAAGCCAGTGGCTTTGAAGATTTGGTGAAGACTCACAAAGGGGTATGTGCTCAATATAAACACAACAAGACTTGTGGATGTGTATGTGTTTGTGTGTGTGTGTGTGGATTTCAGTCCCTGTTTGAAGTCCTCCACTCTGGCAATTACTTCATATCAAGGATTAGATGAGGGAGAGGGCATAGACGAGACACAAAGATGGAAAGAAGTGAGAGCTGAGAAGGAAGGTAGCCGATTCAGTGGGAGGACAGAGAAAGGAGAGAATAGAGATTGAGGTTTGCACTGGAGTTTTCTCTTCCCTGCAAAGGAGGCTGTACACATTCTCTAAACATTAGCTGGAAGACAACTCCTGAAATCGTGGGAAGATCACAGGTGCAGCAAAACACTGCTATTTCCAGCATGGCAAAGACCAAAATGCACTATGAATAGGAGATGATCACCATAAATCAGACGTAGCCACCGTGCAGATACAGCTGTTGCAATAGGCATGACGGTGAGGTGAATTTTATTTATGTTTTCGTAGTGTTTCTGAAAATTCATTGCAGCTCTTTGTTTTCCAAAGTTTTCATCAGTTTGAAGTACAGATTCCAGAGGAAAATGTTCTTCTACTGGATTTAAAGTTTTTTGTTTACTTTGACATTGTTTTGATGTTCAAAAAACCAGCAAATTATACAGAAATTGTCTTGCATATGATGACTTTTCTTTTTCATGTATACCAGAGTAATGAATAAAATCACAGTCTCATTTCCACTCGAGTACAATCGGTAAATAACGTCCGGGCATCCTCACCTCTGGAATATTGACAGTGTATGGCTGCCCATGGAAGTTTGGGGCGTTATCGTTCACATCTCCGATCTGGATGTTAACTGTGTCTTTGACCACCTGGGGAAAGAAACACCTTGGTTAAATAGTTCCAAAGCCACTGCCACACGTTTCCTGACAAAGAGTCAATGTAAATGTGACACAAAGCCACAATTCAGAGTCAAAGAAAACAGGACAGGTGTGTGACAGATTTCTCGCTGGGGAGAGTAGGTGGAATGTCACTTGTTTCAGCAACTATACTGTGTTGAGTCGGACAGGTGTCATGTAAGGAAGAGAAATAAGGGTAAGTGTAAAAGTGAGAGACTGAAAAAGAGACAGATTGCAAGGCCTCTGTGTGATATGAGGTCAGGCTATATGCAGGATGTCAGCGTGTGAAGAAATGTGTCACAACTATGAACGCAGTGCAAATCGGTCTCTTACCTCTTGATTGTCACTCACGTAGAATTCGACCTGCATCTCTGACTTGGTCTGGTGGAGACAGAGATCTATATCAGTACAAAATTTGCATAGACATGTAATGCAAAGGAGCAGAGCAGAAAATCAGAGACAGAAAACAAAAAGGAGCTACAGAAGCCACTCTGAGCTCGACGTCCTTTGTGCTTTTCCCCTCACATTGTTTTGCACTTTTCGGGACTCTTTCATCATTTGATAATTTACGCCGCGTATCCTATTTTCAAAATTGTTCTGTGTGTCTTTTCTTGTACCCGGTGCATTTGCTTTGGTAATGTATGAGCGTGTGTGTAGCATTTAGTATGTGTGTGCACGAGTTTGTTTGTTTGTACCTCACGGTCGAGTTGCTGTCGAAGCCAGACCACACCGGTTTCTTTGGTCACAGCGAAATACTTCATGGCCTCTTCTCCTGAAACCCCATAGATGAGGGGTTCCCCTTCAGGATCATCTGCCTTCAGCTGGGCCACCGATGAACCTGTCAGCGAGAGAGTCAAAGGTCAGAAGTCCTGCAAAGTCAAAGTAGGCATCAACAAATTTTTAATGACTGAGCCAATTTAGAAAGCGCTGATTTGTGAGAGCACGCAATTCCTGAATATTCACACAAATGCAGTTGTCCTGTCAGAATTTCCAATTTGCATGCTACATGTAAAAGTTAGCCTTGCATTAAAAATTGATCAAAAAAAAAAAATATATATAAATAAATACATCAAAATAAAATGCAAAAGAGTTAACAAGGTACCATGATTGTGACAGAAACTCTGACTTCTCAACATTATATTCAAGGAAACCTACTAAAAAAGAGAGAACCACAACAACTATATGTTGTAAAACTCCAGATGTCCTGGTAGTGTAACGGCTGAAGACGACTTGAAAACACACAAAGGCTCAGCACAAAGAAATGCAGTAGCGTGCAGGAGCAAAGGATTTTTAATTGGAGCTGCAGCAGCTCACGGGCTTCATTCATCATAAACAGTAGAAGCTGGCTAATCAAAACCAGAGGTGGCGTGCTATCATAAAGGTTAATCCGCCACGCTGGACAGATGTATCATGAGGCTGTGTTTAAGAGCGGCACAGAAGACGGTATCAAGACCTCCAAGCTGGTTGGCAAGGCTCATTACCCTCCAGGGTCAAACTGCCTGAGCACAGCATTGTAAATAATATTATATATATTAAAAAGAGGCAAGGTTTTCCTCACTAAAGTCCAAAACATACAGTACATAAAATACTTTAAGATACCAGTCACTGTCACTTCACAGATACCTAGTTTGAAATTCCTATTCATTTCTGCCCTGTGCCTCTGATCTGTCCGGTGACAGACTTTGCCCGTGTTTGTTTCCTGCCTCTCAACCTATCATAGCTGGGATGGGCTCCAGCACCCTCCTCACTAGCTGCATAAGTGCTTGGGAAAATGAATGGATGGACTAGAGCAAGAACCCAGCCAAGCCAGTGTATTTCCCTGGTCCCAAGCCCAGATAAATGTGGGTTATGTCAGGAGGGGCATCCGGCAAAAATCTTTGCCAAATCAAACACACGGCTCATCAATGATCGGTCGGGGTCCAGGTTAAGAATGACCGTCCTCAGTGTTGTTGGCCAACAGGGTGCCGGTGGAAACTGTGCTTGTGTTGGCCAAAGACAAAGGCGGAGGATTGTTGTCACGGGTTGGATGACATGGAGGGAGATTAAGGGATCGGCCGAAAGAAGAAGAAGAAGAAGAAGACTATACCAAAACACTGTGGGCTTATCTTTGCCTTGTAACTGCTATTTGTGCTCACACTGTTAATGCAAAAAATGCTGTTTGTAAATTCAAAAATGTGAGAATTTATCCTAAATGTCAAGACAGGATAACCTCACGGAAACACAGAAACTTAATCTTGGGTGTAATTTTCTTTGACTGCCTCTTGACCTCAGGGTGATATATGCTGAGGTAAGCATTTGACTGTTAATTAGGAACAGGTTTGTTTTTTTAAAATGAGTGCATGGACAGAAGAGAAAATAAACAGATCATTCAATAATTGCACAGACACAAACACTTGTCCCCCCTCCCTGGCCAGACAACAGAAGTGAAGCCAAACTAAATCAAATCTGTCACTTGCGCACCACACTGCTTAATACAGTGACCAATTAGGCTTCACAATCACACACCCCTCTCGTTTTATTAATACACCCCATTTTCTTATGAAAGGGTGGCAAAAATGACTAATTAATATAACGATTTATGAACCCCTCTCATTGCAGTCTAATGAGATTTATGCAAATTCAGCTGCTTTCAATATGAGTTATAATTTGGTTGAAGACGGTGCAAATTAAGCATTTTACCCCATAGTCATCAATAATAACTGTTTTTTTTCCTCCTCCTTTTGGCCCTCTCGACTGTGAACGAATTGTCTGCTCCACGTGGGTAGACATACACTTGAGTGAAGGATAACAAATGTTCATTTCAGACTATGTATGAGAGACAGTCTTGTGGAAGATTAACTCTTACTGCTGAGAAGAAAGATGAACCGAGACCAACTTACTGAGAATATGAGTTAGATTCTCTGCCCTGATTAGACAAACGAAGGGCTGCTCTAGATGCTAATATATTATATCACCAAATATGTGTGCAGTTATATATTATTGCAATAAATAAAATTTTTACATAGAGATTTAGTGCAGAGACCAATAACACTGCCTGAGAACTTCTTTTCTGGCTCCTGTGGGTCAGTTTTGTTTTATTAACAGATTTTTTTTAACCTTGCCTAAGGTTATAGACATTAACAGAGCAAAATGGGTGTACTTAGATAAAGACAATAGGATCTACATAATTTATTTTGTCCTCAAATATGGAAATTTCTGAGGTATTAGGATATTATACTTTGGTGAAAGACATTCTTAGCATAAATTAAGGTAGAAAAAAGATTTAGACATTTCAATAAACGACAAATTGTAGAAAAGTGGTTAATTGTATCATTTTGTTTTGGTTTTTTTCTTACAGATTTTTGAAACACTGTGTTTTTTCATTTCAAGTTAGATTTATGCTGTGTTAGTTTAACATTAGGATTCATTTTCAGGATTGTGGGTAAAGAAAAAAGGTGTAAAATACTTTGGGTCGTGATTTAGGTTGAAGTATTAACATGTAAGGTGAATGTAATGTTTTGGTTAACGTAAGGCAACTAATGGTTATAGTTTAGGTTGGAGTAAAGAAAATGAATGTAAGTCAGTGCAATGTCCTCTAAAGTCACATATACACAGCTGTGTTTGTGTGTGTGTGTGTGTGTGTGTGTGTGTGTGTGTGTGTGTGTGTGTGTGTGTGTGTGTAGCGTAGGTATCCCTCTAATGCTTATCTCTAACACTGTGACACCAAGCCCTTTTGCCTGACAAATGATGCTATTTAGCAGCAAGTGATGCCAGTATTACTGTTATGAATGATACAGTGCACATTAATATTGCCCCCTCCCCACCCCTTCTAGTCTGCAACACTGCATTCATGACAAGAGCAATGGGCGAGAGGAACCATCTCTCTACTTCACCTTTCTCTCTACGATTGTCCTCGGAACCTCTTACTTCCTCACTTTTCTCTCCACTTTTTGGTTGTATTCACGTTTGTAAAGTGACACTAAAGTCACAAAGTCAGAGACATCGTCATTACCAGGACAGCAAGAACTGCCATCATGAACTTGATCAAGATGCTTTGTGTGTAAATATAACTAACAATCAGAGAGAAAAAAGTTAAACAGCATAAAACATAAAAAAAAACCGAAATTAAATCTAGCCTCTCATACAGCATCCTACACTGCTGCGACCAGTGAATCACAGCACAGATCCTGAGGGACACCTTGTGCATATCTCTGTGACATCCGCTGCTTCTGGCAGCATAGGAATGAGAATGAGTGGGTCAGAAACACAGCAAAGGAAGGTAAGCCCACAAAAACATCTAGGGACTGAACTGAAACAGCTACCACATCTTGTTAGATTTGCAGATCAAGTATCTGAGACTTTCTTCTTAAGACCCCACAAATTTCAGATTACTCACTCAAGCTGTGATGGTTCCATAAAGATGTTGATTGAATGTTAAATAAAAACACTTTCCACCTGCTTACAGAATCAAAGAGGACGGATACCTAACTGAGAAGCTTAAAGAAAACAATGAGAGCATTTAGGTTTAAATGTCTGGGCTGGAGTGTGAGATGGCCACAATAAGGAAGCAGCGAAAAATGAGGGTAGATGTTAGTGGAAGGGAGGAGGAAGAACAATGATGTTTCTTAAAGGGAGTAACAAATACACCCCATTACTGCAAGCACTTTCCCAAAAGCATGAGTTCGTAAAGACAAACCATTTTTGCTTCACTATGTCAGGACTGAAATTCACACTACCATAAGGCATAAGCCTGAAACTGAGGAAGAAGAGGAGGAGGAAAAAAGCAAGGAAGACTTGCCAACCTATAGAGAGCAACACCTGGATGTTTTACTGAGCCCAACCTTTTAGAAAAGGCATGGGGGCCCGTGGGGGGAGCTAAATCAGCCGCTGGAGGACATCAATCCCTGCTGGATCAATAAGAGTCGTGCGTGTTAGACGGGGACTAGCCTCGGCCCTGCCCTGGGGCCTCAGGCTTGGGAAAGAAAAGGGGCTGTAGGCCAAAGCCCTGTTTATTATGTTGGTGACATCTCTAGACCTCTCGTTCATCTGAGTTCTGATTCACTGGGACAGGCACTGTCAGCACTGCAATTTCAGGCATGCAGTGAATTATAGCTTTAAATTTTATGGAGCACAGAGGCTTAATGGATATATGGGCAATGTTCAGCTGTCTACCAGCAGGGGCAAACAAAAAAAAAGAAGAAAAAAAAGAAAGAATGGATGAAGCCACCTCGAACTATATGAGATTGACTGACTGTGCAGGATGGTGCTGGAGAGAATCTTGATCTTTACCTGCTCTGTATAAATACTTGATGGGTTGTCTTGAGGCAGGGCCAGTAAGACTGAAGTCATGCAATCACTTGGCTGATGAGTCAGTATGATGCCACTCATGTTACTGCACTGTCTATCCGCTGACAAAGAGAGCCTTCAAACACATCAGCAATGCCAAGCTGAAGCCGCGCTGCCTCACATCAATCACTGCCATCAAAAATTCACACAGGCAAACACTGTCATAAGTTAACTGGCAGCATGAGCTAATTTCATACAGCGCACTTCTACTTTAAAGTGAAGCATTTGCCACTTTATAGATTACCACGTGAAGAAAATTTGAAAACAGATTGTGGTGAGAAGCAAAAAAAATTTCACATCTGTCAAACAGAACAGTTGTGATTATGAGAGTGTGACTCCAAGCTACAGTGCCGTACACTTTTCAGCATCACAGATAGCAAGCGCAGAGCTAAAGCACAAAAGCAAACGAGAGCATGTGCAAATTATATGCCATTGCAGCACAATGCAAGGACGCAAACACTCATATCATAAAAAGCGAGAGCGAGAGAGTAACCTGAATGAAGCAACAGGGTAATATCCGATAATGTTGTTCCATAAAGCTGTGCTATAAACTTACACACATACAGAAGGAAATTCTACTGAATATACTCGGCTGCAATAGCTACCAGCAGTCTCTGTTTGTGGTATATCTGACAGTGTGGTAACAGAGCATGCACACCCCAATGCACCAGTCCCTATTCATGTATATGGAATATGTGCTATGGTGAATCTTGTTAATCTGACCTATTACTGACTTTGTCTTAGTTGAGGTAAATACTGTACTGTGACGCTGAATTTTAGAAAAATCTCAGTCTGTCATGGACATGATACTGAAGAGGTAAGTGAGAGAGACAAAATCAAGATGAAAAGAGTTTGGATTTTAAAGAAATCAGGTATGCAAAACCTGAGTTCTGCATACTCTGGTCATTTATATTTTATGTTTTATAGAAGATCCGTTTTGGTGCTGAGATGTGGACAAAGAATTTCTGGCCAGTGTCAGTATGTGAGCTGAAATCACAGAATACCTCACATGCATGTGGAATATTTCTATATTCACCATATATAAAAATATATAAAAAATACGGAAATAAGGACAGAATATGTCCCCAAATCAGATATTGAGACTCAACAATAATAATTTTATCAATTTTTTTAGACCACTTCCCAATGTAAGGTTCATGATACAGTCATGTTTTTAATGGTTAATCCACCTGTGTGTGCAATCTCTTGAATCAAAACGATAATTTTTGTTGGTATGCATACATTTTCACATTTACAGTTTTACAAAAACTAGTATTTGATTAAATCAACAAATTACGGTTATTTACCTGCATTTCTGGACAGAAAAAAGTTCAAATAAACAACAATATATAAGTTTTAAACACATTTTGGAGTAATTTCTAAAATATTTGCATTTTCTAGTCTTGTTGTGCACTGTAGAGATGATATGTTTAATACTTTCATGTGTTTGTAGCTGTCTTTCTTATGAATTCATTATATATATCTGGAGCATCAGACAGCAGCAGGATCCATATGAGCATTTCTGAAACAAGGGAGGTATTAATTTGTTAGTTACAATAAATGATCAATGATATGGGGAAAGAATTGATCTGGATGTAATAAAATAACTTTTTGCTCTTTTCCACACCTCACACAGGTGAGGTGCAATGTGAGATCCTCACAACACATCCTGAGTGAGTGAAGAGACATAAATGGACTCTCAAGCATCAAGCACAATGCACTTCTCAGTTAAAACCCTCGGCAGTCATAGCAACGTACAAACTTAACTCCATCAGTCAATTTGGCTCATGTGAAACACTTTGAGACTAATTTATGAGTCAGATTCCATCAAGGGATTTAAGCAGTTTCAGACTCATGCTTTTAAGAGACCTCTTGGGGGCATATGCAATGAGTTACACCCTTGCCACCAGTCAAAAACACAGCAAATGAATCTTTCTTCTATTCCTTTAGAAATAAGATGGAAATGAGTTAAAATCAACTCACTGCTGCTTTCTATGCCCACGGTGTTGTGCGCTTTGTTAACGTCTACAGATACAGGTTGCCTCGGGGAAGCCAGTTGGACGTAGAAGTAAACTAAACAGATCTACCTGGAATGACAATAGTGTGGTGGCCAGAAAATAAGTGCTTGGACCTCCATTTCCATATAAAGAGCGAAGTACGTGTTTGGGAGGCATCTTTAATAGCTGAAAAAAGGATGCATGCTGTTAGTTTATATCCCCGTAGGATGAAAATAAATACGGAGACTGACAGTAAAACCTTTTCCCCCACGGTGGTCAGTTAAATAGCTAACAATAAAAAGATGGGAAAAAAGAGAAAATGGCTCACCAATAATGTTTCCAAGTCTTTATGTCTCAAATAAACAAATGCAACCCATTTGTAAATTGAAAACTGCAGAGGACTACAATGTTCCTGTTGGGTAGTGGACACAAATCACAGCTAGAACCCTTTAAAGGATGTTATATCTGTCTGCTGCTGCAAAACAAAGTAGATTTACCACACAAAAATCTTCCCAAAAGTTCCTCTGAAACAAAACATTTGCCGTATTCCATTTCATCTTCCTCTCATTCATTTCTTCAGCTTCCTTTCTCCTGTATGCACGTGTACTTATGTTTAAGTGTTCACACACGTGCTGGTGACATCAATAACTGCGATGTGGAATCGAGCCAAAGACAAATTGTACCTTGAGTCTGGCTTTAAGTGACTCCTGTGTTTCAACAACATACACCATAAGAGTCCTTGAGAGGCTGTGTATTAATCCGACAGATTTATGACTAAATCTGTCACGGATGAGCGGACACCCTCTGCCTTTTCTTTAGCCACTCCTGAGAGAAATACACGCCTCCTAAAGCACACACTCAACATCTGTGCGTATAACTTTTGTGTACAGCCTGAACATACTCAGTAACACAAGATAAACATATTTATAAGCTATGAAAATGTAGAAGTACTCATATTGATGTACATTTCCTGTGGAACCTCTGTTTAAGTGATTAATGAAATGTCTGAGAGAAGCACAAAGAAACACGCAGTTTGACTGTGAATGTAGCATATGTAGTGTACAGATTCATGGCTGTCTTCTATAGAAAGGAGGCAATCGCTATTAGAGAGCTTAAAAAGGAGGCGAAGTGTACTGGAAACAAATGGTTTGGGTACCTGTTCACAGCTTAAAATAAAAATTCTTCCTCACTATGCTGTAACCTTGCCAAAACAGAACAAAGTCAAAGTGATCCGTTTGTTTCCTGTTGAGATTCCAGAAGAAGAGGCATCAAGGTTTTTGTGTATTTTAAGGTGCACAATGATGAATGTCATAGGGAACTGCAACTCTGTGTTATGTGACGGCTGTGTGCAGGCAGGAAAAGGACCCAAGGTGCAGACTCCAGAGACAAACGTAAACTGAAACAGCTTTTAATACTGAACTCAAACAGAACAAAAGTAAGAATCCAAATAACTTACACAGGCAGACAAAACACACAGCAAAATAAACGGTAGATCACAACACAGACACAGAGAAACACAGGGCTTAAATACACAGAGGGAGCAATCAGGGAATGGGTAACAGGAGGGAAACACAGCTGGGGCAAATCAGGCCTAACGAGACAAGGGGAAGCAAAACCAGATACATTAACCTCAGACAAGGACCTTCAAAATAAAACAGGAAACATGACACAGACTGAACTAAAGACACAGACTCACACGCACTGCAACAGAGGAAACAAAGACGTGGGACCAGGGCAGACACAGACACTGACTGGACACGGGGATATAGCAACTAAGGATACACAGAGACGCGAACTAGACAAGGGGATACAGCTGACAGGGGAGACAGAGCAACTAGAGAAGACAGAAACATAAACCATAAGACAGAACTCAAAGAAACCAAAGACTAGAAATAATAAATAATATAATAAACTCAAAAACCCTGGGTCAACGACCCAGGCATCCTAACACTCTGATTATTTTAAGTATATTTTAAAGACAAAAAGAAATAATTCACATAAAAGAATACCATTAGAAACTCTAGCAAATAATTTTTGAAGCTGACTCCCGTCCAGACACGAATCATTGGTTGCCTTGCGTATGATAAGAGCGATCGCACGGCGATCTGAGGAAGAGGCATTTGATTGGATGTCCGGCTCAGGATTGGCTTTCTAATACACCCAAATGTTGAAGTGATGAAAACACTGACTGACAAGGCTGTGACTAACCAATCACGCTGAGAAACTTGGAGGACAGTGAAGGACATTAGTGGACAGTCATCCCACGCATTGGTGAAGGGGGACAGACCTGTCACTGCAAATTCACACGCAGCTCCATTCGGTCTCCGATCACACAGTAAAGCTCTTTGCTCTTGCTATTTTCTGTTCCATCCCATCACAGTCTTGCTGTTCCCCCACTCTCTCTCTCTCGCTTTCGTTTTTTGTCATCCTCTCGTCACGCTCCGTCCTGCTTGTGGAGGCCAGACAGAGGGACACAGGCAGCGCTGATAGGAGTGGACAGGTGGCTGTGTGCTGCTAAGGCTTCTGGAGTGACGGCTCAGCCAGCCTGGCCTGTCGTTGTCACAAAAGCAAATGCCTGCCCAAAACACACACATCCAACCCAAACCGCACCAGTCCTGCCAATATGCCAAAATGTCCATCAACAACGGCACTTTGTGAAGAATGCCCAGTTTTTTCATTTTCTTTCTTTCTTCATGTCTTGCTCTTTTCATCTGTTTTTTCTTGCTAAGCTCAATTTTCAAGCCAGTTCTTATTCTGTTGTTTACCTCTCGTTTCTCTCCCTACATGCCCTCCTCTCCCACACTGGCCCTCTGCTGACCCCTCCAGGACTGACTATTACCTCAGAGTAAGCTAAATCATGGTCGGGTAATGGAACATGCCACTTTCACCGTGAAGCCACACACACATAAACACATCCACACTAAAACAAAAGCTTCTCCCTTTTGACCTTTTCTCTCCCGTTTACACGTTTATCATTTGTCCCCTGTATTGCTGAAATATAAGGTTGATGTTGTTTCTGTCAGCCCTGCGAATGTGGATGGAGATGTTGGGGGTAAGGCAGGAGCTAGGGTCAAGAATGAGGCTCTGGCAAGTGAGAGGTGAGCTAAAGTTCTTGTTGTCACTAATATGGAACCCTTCTGAAATAAAATAAAAAAATGTCCTTCTTATTCTTTTTAAAAAAAAAACAAAGAAAAAAAAGAAAAAAGAACAACAAAAACTGAGACAAAATGCAGAAGTGTGTGAAAAAAACTGAGTGATGATCCAGTAGAAAGACGGCCTCATGTTTGACTTTAGAACACTGTGGTGTACAGAAGAGGATGCCCAGGTCCTTTTGGCTGTGAAACAATCCCAAATCATCATCCCTCCACCACTATGCTTACTGTGACGTATTTGTCTTGATATGCTGTCTTTGGCCATGATGCACAGCACCACATTTGGAGAAAACCAAACATCTTATCTGTCCAAAGGACATTGTTCTAGAAGTTTTGTGGTTTGTTTAGATGCAAGCTTGCAACCCGTGCTGCAATGCTCAGAGAGGATTTCTTTCTCCAGGCAACCCTTCCAAACAGGCCATACTTGTCCAGTCTTTTTCTCATTGTACTGTCAAGAGCTTTAACATTTAACATGAGGCAACATTCAGCTGAGGCCTGTAGAGTCTGTAGCTTAAACTCTACAGGCCTTTTTGCAATTTCTATGTATATATTGCAAGGAACTGCATGGAGACATGTTGTAGACTAAGATGAGTTGCACTGAAGTGCATTCTAGTTCCTGGAAAGCTTACAAAATGCCCATGCTTTAAATATTTATTAAATAACTACCAAGCTACCTGAGCACCTCAGGTCAGTAAAGTAATTATTACTGGTAATACTAAAGCTGCCAATCAATAAATACTTGTCATCCTCTGTTATGTGGCATGATGTTCAAGAGAGGTTCCAAGTACAAGACACAGTCTGGAGAGGTAATGAGGAAATGTCTTTACTGGCAAAGCACAAAAATTAGAGAAACAGTCCAAAAGGTACGAGCAAAAAATACAGAACCTAAAGGAACAGGATTCATGAGGAACACTGCATGTACAAAGACAAGACTATATACATTTACAAAAGAGTGATTACACAGTAAAACAGGGCTACATGTAAAGACAGTAAAACACACCTGTTATTTTATAAAACTCTTCTCAAGTTTTATAAAAAGCAGCTTAATGGAGACTTGTCTGTGGAAATAAATGTTTGGTTTTTTTGTTAACACTGAAAATACCGAAAATGGTGTTGAAGTATCCACTTCAGTGTCTATCTAAGTGTCCCGCCTTGTCTAAGGAACAGTTCCAGCTGAAATGCTTCAGACAGCAATGGTAACCTTTCTGTTTTTATCAGCAAGTTCTCAAGTCGCAGATATCTCTTAACAGCAAAGGAACAACACAACTTTCTCAAAGCAAAATTGGAAATCTTGGAAGTAGCATTGATGCTGACCGTCCATGCTGCTAACTGTCGACTTCCCAAGTTGCCACCGACATGTATGGATTGGATGGGTTGTTACCGACACCTGGAGAAATGTCAATAGCACCCTGAGAAATATATTTAGTTTGGAAAATGGTGATGTTTTCAATACTTATTTTGTAATTTTTAACTATATATTAAATATATTATATATTTTCAACAATGTGTCTCACTTTTTCTATGTGACAAAGAAATGCTGAAAAATTGCATTTCTGCAGTAGATGGTGAAAAATCAAATGAACTTTAGTGCAGCAAGAATGGCCATGTTAGTAAAGAGAAAGCTGTAAAATTTATGAAAATACAGCTAAAAGTCAATATTTTATGCATTTCTTCATGGTTTCCAAAGCTGTCCAGTAGGCCAGATTGAGTTATTGCCAAGCCAATTCATGCCCCCGGGCCTTATGTTTGACACCCCTGGATCACGTTATTATAGCATCACATTACTCCTATTTTATTGTTGGAAACTTAACATAACTTAGCGGCGGCAGCCAAGCTCGGGAATCTCTCTGGGACTTCGGCCTCACCAGACAGGTGTACCGTAACAGTTGCAAAACGACACTCTGGTCTGGATGCCACCCGAGCATGTCTGATCCCGGTCAGCTCCAGCTCAGTTAGGTTTAGCTGACTAACTGGCCAAGTCAACGCCAGCTGGACTTTGTCTGGCTGGGCAGAGGTACAACCACAGCTCTATCTTCAGCTTCTCTTTCTCTCTTGCTCTCTCTCCCTCTCCCACTGTCTCTCTCTCATGTCCATCTGCTGTGAAGCCCTCTTGCTCTCATTGCCTCCTTTGCCAGTATCTATTCCAATTTCTCCATGTGTGTATCACTTTCACATCCATGTTTTCCTTCACCCCCTTATTGCTTCAGCCTGCCTCTTCCCTTCCATTAATCCTTCATTCTCTCTTTTTCATTTTTTTCCTTCAATATTCCTCCAGCACTTTCCTCCCATGATATTTCCCCCCCAATTTTTCTTTTCATTTCTTCTTCTTTTCCCTCCACATCACATTTCCTATCTGAACTCCCACTGTTTTCTGTGTGAGACAGGTAACAGCTGGAATTACAAAGGTAGAGAGAGGAGAGGAGATGCACATAGAAAATAAAGGGGACGAGATGGTCACTGTCTGAAAAGCTTGGCTGAAAATATATTAAGCTGACCAGTACAGGACTGCAATGCAGACATGCCAGAGCCTTAAGTGTGTGTGCGTGCATGTATGTGAGTGTCTGTGTATTAGAAAGAAAAAGAGAGCATGAGTGTGTTGAAGAGGATGCCGTGTGTGTGTGTGTGTAAACGCATATGTCCAGACTGTTTGTTACGCTGCAGCTGAATTTGCCACCATCACAGTTTTTTTCCCTCCATCCCATAACACGCCGCAGTTGTTTTATGGATTATAAATGAGCTCATTATCTGTAGTGCTCATTAGCTTTAGGTCCTAATTAGCCAAAATTAATATTGTTTCCTGACAAAGACATTGGCACTGGCAAATTGGCAATTGACCTCTTTGGTCAATCTGGGGAAAGGGACACAGTGATGAGGGGGGGCATAAACCCCCCCCAAAAAACAGGACAGATCTGGACAATGACAGCTGCTCTGGTTTATCGGTTTGCGACGCCGCCCCCCTCCGCCGTGTCGTCCTCAAACTCGCGAACAACAACAAACTCATGAACAAAACAGCGTCTCCTTCAGCAAGACGCACTGTCATCACTATCACCCGAGAACTGTGACAGGTGTGGGTTAAAAGTGAGCACAAACAACCTCGTATTTTGTATGGTAAGTGTGCGAGTTTGTGCAGGCGTGAATGCAGGTACCTTACAATACACAATGACTGACAGCGGAAAAGCTCAGAATCTGTAATAAAAATAAATAAATAACTGGAGACAAATAGCAGAGAACAAAAAAAACACCAACCAACCAAAAATGGGGGCTAAAAAGAAAGGCAGAGAAGACAAGCTTGCCTAATTCCTTAAAAAAGTGATCCGCACTTCTAAGTAGGCCTCGTGTCACACATCATCTCGGCTGTGAGATAAAAGGGACGAGTTCTATTATACTGCAGTCACTCCAGCTCACCACTGCACCAACGTGAAAAACCACATAAACATTACAGGATACAGATACAAACACACTCACCTGCCCTCTTGGCCTTTTACGGAGCTTACAGCAAACACGCACATATTTAAAAGAGCTACCGCTAAAGTCATAATGTATGAACGTGTTCTGAAAAGGCTGTAGTGGTTTTGCATGTGAATGTAAGTATACTGAGAACATAATCAGACCAAAATTATTAAAATAGAATAAATCAAAGGAAGCACATTCGAGCCAGGGACTGGTCCACAAAATGAGGGACAGAGTGCAGGCACCCCACATGTCAGTTAATTCCATCTGGCACCAACACAATGGCCTTTATGAGAACAAATGTCAGCTTTCAAGACAAGGACGAGATAACCTTTCTTCATAGAATGCACACCAGCCTCTGACGACCCAACGGTGATATTACACACTGCAAGCCGCTGGATGTAGGCTGATCTAGCATGTCATCCAAACAATAATTTGAAGGTTTAGCAAATATCTTGCTCCAGAAGCAATCACATTTTTGTGATATGTAAAGCAAACAAAAACGTAGTATTGTTACTATCGCAACTTTGATGCTGCTGATGGCAAAATGAGGTGTTGCAAAAAAATGTGCACTAAACTCAAGTCCTTGCCTCAGCTGGAACTCACTTTCTTCTATCATGCTCGGGTAATTTTCAGAAAATTATCCCAACCTAGTTAAGCGATTTTTGAAAATCGTCTCTAGTGGTATTTGAGACCTTCTGAGTTTCAAAGACCATTAAGAGTTTTCCATGACATTTAATTTCTCTTCTTTATAATTAAAAAGAAGGCCTTTTTCCGTATGCATAAAAGAACCCCGAGCCTATCTGTATCAGCATTTGAGTCACGACACTAACCGCCATATGCATGTCCATCTTCAAAGGAGCAAAGAGAGACAGCAACAGATACATTCTCACAAACACACACATGGAAAGAAATGTGCACACATATGCATACCTCCTCCTCAGCTTTCCTGCACTGGAGCAGAGAGAGGTGGTCGCTGATGTGAAACATCAATTTCCAGGTTAGCTGCTCTGCGTGGCTCAGGCAGGTATCAGCCGTGACCCACCTGGGCCAGATAAGCAGCTGCGAGAAGCTGATCCGCCATCCAGCAATGCACCCCTCACTACAGGAGAATGGGGTAACATGTGCACACATACAACTAACACATACACATGCTCAAATGCATAAGTAAACAAAACAGCAAAACCTGAACAAATAAGTACGTTTGAGGAGAAAAAATGAAAAAAAAAGAAGCTAAATATAAAACTACATAAATGCATAAGTACTGATCAGGTGGAAGGCAATTCCTCTGGATACCACTGCGATTAAACTGGGTTTTCATTTCATTTGCACACACACACAAACGGATCAACAGACTGAACTTTTTACCAAAGCTGATATATTCGGGTATTGATTGATGATTTTGATGTTCCCCCATCTCACACTCTAAACTAAGTAGCTCACAAGTGTCTTGTCCAGTGACACAGATTAGTTTGTCTAGATTCTTGTGCTGTATATTCTTCAAACTCTAGAGACCCGCATACAGATGAATTTCATTCAAACCTAAATTTCATTTGGGGTCTAAATATGATTATCACGGTGTGAGAGCCCAGCTTCGATTAGTCAGCTAATCTAACAACTGCCACCGTCGCGGTGAGGCCTGTCAGCTGGGCGCTGGGCGCACTGGCAGCGCTGCTCAACCTGGTGTCGCAGCACATTCCCACAGACAATTTCAATTAACTTTTACAACCCTGAGAAAGATCTCACAAACAGCCTACAGTTATTCACACTTCCGCCGCCTTTGTATTTTTCTCAACGTTCTTACACTGTCTGGTCATAAGACAAAAAACCCCTGTATGGAGCGGGGTACACCACAGAAGCAGTATGTGTTAAAGGAGATAGGGAGATAAAGAGAGATCACTACACTCTGAAATGTCTAAGAGTCCAACTCTGAGGAATTACAGCTAAACAAACCTTAAAAAGGTTGCTGACCTGTGAAGATGATTCAGAGCATGACAATAAACACTTTTATATCACCTCCACAAAGACCTGTTTCAAGGTGAGCCTCAAATGACCAGGAATACCTACAAAATTATAAACAGTCAACAGTAATCAGGCAGTGAAATTAAATGAAAAATTACAGTTGAGCTTGCCGAGTCGTTCCCGTTATTCAAGTCAAAAGTGACATATCAGAGCCAATCAAACGTGCCCTTTCTTGATATGATGGTTTAGCATGTAGAACAGGTTGTTCACCAATTAGGAGGTTGGTAGATTGATTCCCCAGCTATTGCAGGAACTTGGGTATATAAAAACGTGCTGGTCTGATTGGGTGAATGAGGCGTGTGAGTTTGGGAGCTCACAGTAGAAAAGCACTATATGAGAACCAGTCTATTTAACATTTACACTGCAGCATAGATTCAGTTTAATACCACCCATAGAAAAAGTCTACACTGTTGGAAATATAGTTTTAAAGGTATAACGTTTGCTTTAGAAAATTTTCATGCAGAACGCATGACACTGCTGCTAAACAGCAGTATATACACACAAGAAAAAGAAGTCACTGAAAAGAAAAAATGACAGATGTTTAAAAAATCTTAAAATAAAACTTGCAATGATTTTGTTAGGTTTTTCTTTTTAGGTTGATGTTGTTGCGACACATTTCACATTAGAACATGACAGATGTGCCCAGGATTAAGTTGGCTAACTAAGGCCAAAACTGCTTTAGTTAGTTCATAATAATTTCGCTTCATGCAGCACTTTTCAGAAATAGATGTTGGAAATATTTGGGGGGAAATTTTTGTGGTTGGCTGAAGTAATAAACTGTTACCTTTAAGAATGACATGTTTTTTAAAAAACACAATCGTAACATGTTATTATGGATTAACAATTCCACAATATATAGCTCTTATATTTACAGATAACGCTGAAAGCTATTGTTCCAAACCTGGTCTCGACTACAGTTTGACAATGAAATATATCAAATTACTGTACATCAACTGTTATTTGAGTGGTGAAAATGTTACTTTTCTCCTGGACAAAAATTAAATATTGAGTGGCTTGGAGGGCACATTCCTGGAAAACATGCCAAAAGGCTGCATTGGAAATGCATACTGTGGGTAACATTTCACTCCACCACACCACCAGTATCATTTATCATTCCAAACTGAGTAAGAGACAGCATACCGTGCGGGCAGGAAAGCAATGACGAAGTCAGATACTTAGAAAGAAAAAAGACGAGTGAAAATTAAGCGTGTTCACGATGCTTAGCATTCGAGAAAAAGCAGAAGCAATGTTGCAATGACGACCTGTGTGTTAAGCGTTTGCACGGGCCATAATAGCACTAACATATCACGTGCTGGGTAAGCGTAGACAATATAGCACAGCACAGCGTCATGATGGATGGTGTGTTTGCAGACACCGCTGAACTGTGGACCCCATTATTTCCTGGGGGAGGAAAGGGGGAGCAAAGCACCACCGGGGAGAGATAAGGGATGATTGACTAAACCAAAACAGAGGTCCCTCTTGGATGGCAGTCTGCTGGCATTATTGGTAAGCCATTGTGGGAGTCAATGCACCACCTCAATGACAGCAGCGAGCTGTCACAAAATGTAAAAAGATCAAGTGTATCCCCTTCCTAAACTGAGGTAGGCGAAGACTCTTCATGTGGAGAGGAAAAACTTCCAGTCATTAAGAATATCTCCCGGACATGTTAGGACTCATCTCCTGCCGAGATCGGGTGGTTCAAACCTCAGCAGGAAGGAATACTTCACATCTGCAGCTGGTAGATAGGATTTATAAAACCAAGACGCGCATGCACAGCCAGAGACACAGTCACTGTCGTGCACAAAGCACATCCACCAACTCAAACTCACAGTGACAGATGCAAAAACAGTTGCCAGAGATTCAAAAAGAACACATACACAGCTTTCTGATTTGGCTAAATGAGGACTAAACGTGGGAGTAAAAACAGACCAATGGGCTGCCCCGCTAGGAGTAACAATAACAAACATCTAGAGCATGCATGCTGCCGAGAGACGGTCCCAGATACCAGCTGATATGCTAAAAACAACTAAATAAACACTCGGAGGAACTTCTCCTGTCATTTTCTCCTGAAGGTACCCTAATTACCCTTTCTGTTTTTTTAAAAAAAATCACTACTCATATTTATTTACTTCTTCTTTTATGTCTTCTGTTCTGTTCCAACATACTTTGTCCACAGAAAACATAAAAGACAGGCAAAAGATTCCTGGGCATGTTCCAGTCCTGTTAAAGCCCTCCAGTGTGTTGAGGTATTTAATATGTCAAAAAAATTAAGGGTTCACAATCGTTCTAAATGCTTTTGACTATGCTTCCTGATGAGCAAGTAAAAGATTCAGGGAGAGATAGACCTTTTCAAGGCTAACACTAAATACTTGAAAACATAGCAACTTTCTTGAACTCAGTGTTTTGCTTTTTTTTCTATATATTTAAATATATATTTATATATTAAATATATATTTAAATATATTTAAATGTGACAAAAAATGTGACAATTGAGTTTTTGATTGAATGTTTGGCTGATTACTTTAGAGCACGTGTGAGCTCTTTGCACCATGTTGAAAACGTGTGTTAAAACTGTGAGATCTTAAGATTTTTTTCTGCAAGAATGGGACAAAACCTCAAGTTTAATATTATTCAGCAGGTTTAAAAAATTTCACACATAACTGTTAAAAACATTACATCTTTAAAATGTTACACATATTAGATTCCTGCTTGTTCAAAAATAGATGTTGCTGTCCACCAAAACAGAGCGGTTTGGTGGACAGCAACATAGGTCAAATCAAAGTAGTGCAAAGATAATTTTAAGTATATTTATAATATACAGTATATATACAGTATATTATAACATCTATGTGGTAGGAGGAGCAGGTGTTAGTGTTAGGAAATGCTACCACAGTGTAGTTGGAGCCTTAAAATGAGAGAAAATGTATTGCTGGATGATGCAGAAGCTCAGAGCCAAAGATGGGGGAGTCTGTACCTCAGTCAGTGGTTCACACCAGTAGTGTCAGCCAGGTATGAGGTTTTTCTCTCCAAGCAGGTAATAGTCTGGCCAATTATTTGATCAGCAGCAGAAAAAAAGCAGTCCTCATCTGCAGCCAGGTGCAACAAATGGGGAATTAGATATGATTTCCAAATGCCTCTCAAGGAAGAGAAAAGCCTCAAAGGAGCATTCATGTTTCTTTAGTCATTTTCTGAACATTAAAATCAGTCATGTCTGCTTCCCGAGAGATTTTCATTGCTGCAGAAATATGGTTCAAAACACTATAGTCCTACACTGAAAATGTTATTTTCAAGGTAGCACAACTGACCTTGAAGTCTGTCTTATCTTTCCAACAAATCTTAACAAAAGAAAGTCATTTGCACACTTGACTAAACATCAATACAACTTCAATACAACAAAATCTTTAAAAGGATAACTTTAGAATTTGTACTGATGTAACATAAGTAAGACAACTGAAGTGTCAATAAAACATAGGCAAATTTACACCCTTTTTCAGGGCATTCATGCATGCCTAAATCCTGTTTCAGTGACTCTAAAAATAACTGATATTTTTGCATCTCTGTGTGTGGAGTGAAGCTGTGGAACAGACTAAGTAAAGAGATAAAGCAATGTCCGAGCATGGCACAGTTTAAACAGCGGTTTAAGGATATGGTTTTTGCAGGGTACAGGGAGGAGGGAGAGATTTGATGGGGTGTTCTTGTCCAATATTTTCATGTGTGTGCAGGTGCACGGGTATGTTGGTATGGGTATATATATCTGTAGGTTGTGTATCCTTTGAGGTGTTACTGGGGTTATTGAAAATGTGTATATGTATGTATGTGTATATATGTATGTATGGATAGATAGAAAGATATATATATATATATAAATAATTAATATAAAAAATACACGTAACATATAATGTAATTGCAAGGAGGTATTTCTGCAGTCTATTGGATAGTGGAAAGGGGGTGGGATTAAATAAGCGTATGCTTCTTCCTGCTCCTTTTTGAACATGAAAGTTATTTGTAGTTGTGGTTGTTCGTTTGCCTTTTGTTTTGCTTTGTTCATTTGTCTCTTTTGATTCTATGTTGTTGTACTTTTTCAACATGTTCAAAATAAAGATTCAATCAATCAATCAAACTATATATAATATATAATAATAATAATTATTATTATTATAATAGGAATAACACATTTTAGTATTATTTTCTGACAGTGTGCTCTAATCTTATATTTTGCCATCTTGTCTATGGAAGTGAACACAGAGTGAAAACATGTTTAAATGTCTGATGTTCCTGATGCTTTGATGCCACAGTGCACACACACAGAGGCCTCGCATGCTTCGACAGCTAGGTTTGTCATGAATAAACGAGACTTACTTTGCGTCAGCAGAAAGAAAATGAAGATGTAATGTCACGACACAAATAAATGATGCACAATAATTCAAAATACATACTTGAAACATTAGTTCTGATAACACAGGGTTATTGCTGTGTCTGCTCATTTAATCTCTATATACTGTTGAAAAACGTTAGTGCTAAAGTAGGTTAGACTGCTAAGAGATTATTGGCTATTTTACCTTTCTGATCCAATTTATTTGCTAGCATATTTTTACATGCCAGACAGGGAGCATATGTACTTTTTTCATTGGTTGTTTGCAATAAATAAAGGGAAGGACAATGTATTAAAGGGAAGAAAGAAACTTTGAAGTTTCTTTTTCTTCCATCATTGTATATATTTCCTTTTCTTAAAGAAAAGGAAAATTGAAGTTAAATCCAGGTGAGACCAAGTCGCACGTGCGCAATTACGCACTGCTGGCACGGTCTCTGCGCACAGAAAATCTGCGTTGCGCACAAAAAATATCTAACCTGAATTGAAATTAAAATTAATACTTCAACAATCCTGTTTTGCAGTGTTAGTCAGTGAGTGACTGGCTGCTCCCATTTGGGATTAGAACGATGCCAATTTATCCCATAGTTCAGCCAATAAAGCATATACGCAGCCAATCAACGTCATTGACAGGCTATGACAGCGTCCTTATGTGCCGACACCGGTGTTTTAGCTAGCAAAGCGGCGTGGCTGATGTGGAGTGAAGCCACGTTAATGACAACGTGTACAACCATTGGAGATGTGAGCAGGACAGACGGAACAATTGATGGAAAAAGTGTGGACTTTATACCAGTTTTTAAATTGTGTTGATAGGCCACGTAAAACCAGAGTTATGATAAACAAAAATATGCAATGTTTGGTTTTCTTCCTGAATACTATCGTTGTTTATATTTACTGCGGGAAGAAACGGTAAAAACGGCGTTTTATAAGAAAAAAGGCTCGAAAGCTCTCTCCGCCTATGAGCAAAAACAAACCCCACCCCCCTCTTCCTTTCCTATTCGTCCAAAAAAGTACCATGTCGATCAATCAAAAAATGATATGGCAATGTGGCATCTAGTTGTTAAGAAACGGGGTGAATTTTTAGGACTGACGGCGGTGCTTTGAGATATGAGAGATTTGCGCAATTTAGCGCAATTTAGCGCAAATCTTGTGCAGTTAGTGTGTAGTGTAGTCAATAGTTTTATTGTGTGTGTCAGAACAATGAGGCGACTACTGAATGTTACAGGTGTTACAGGAGTGATACATCTCCTGTTGTCAGGGCTGCAGGTATACGGCTGTTGTTCTCCTTTATCTCATAGTGGACAGAAATTAGAAATAATTGGTGTGGCATCAGATTTGATGCAGAACAGCTGATTGTTCTGTAAATAGTTTGAAATGTTTATTTTAAAAAAATAGCTGCAAAAAACCTTGTTGTTTGCCAAACTGAGTTACTTTTTTGAAGAAGTAACTATATAATTAATTGCCCAACATTGGTCATTATATACTGTATTTTGCAGACAGAGAGTTACAGGACTCTCTCCCAGACCACAGACTCATAATACAAGTCAGATCTTTATAAAAAAAAGAAAAGAAAAAAAAAAGAAAGAAAGTTGAACTCCAATTTTGAAAACACAAGTTATTTTTACTTCCAATAGTGTTAACACACTACACAGGTCAATGACTAGATTTTTTTAAATTTTCATTGTAAGTGGGCTAAAGCAGTTAATTAAAAGTAGTCTAACATAAATGTAAATGCTGTAATTTGATTATTTTAATAAACCATGTAACTTGGATGGATTAGATGCCGGCGTGACCACAGTGCACGCGTCTGATGTCGCTCACAGTGGTCCAAGGGACCGCTCAGGGAGTTTGTGTGTTCGCTCAGACACATGAAAAATTAGAGGGAACATTGGTCGGAAGGCTACCTCATATGTTAATGGCCAAAAGCAAATTCAATTAGAATATTATCATACGTTGATTTGAATCAAATTATACCTTTACTGAGTTGGAATTTTTTTTCAGTGTTACATTTATCTTTTTATTGACAGCACAAGGGCACAGAGGAAGAGAACGAGAGCAGGATGGTGACAGCAAAAGAGAGAGAGAGCAAAAAGAAAGAAGTAAGAGTCAAAATCAACCCCATAGTTATAAATCCAAAGTATCTTCTGTTTTGACCACATTCACTATATTTATATCATTACACTGGGACTTTTTAGGACAACCTGACAATAATGATTTGCAAAATTGAACAAATCCAGGTTTATGATAGATTGTTTTTTTTAAATATCTGAATAATGTTCCGTTGATGACTTGGTTGAGTGCCTGTATGTGGTTAAGAAACTGGTATAATGTTGTGCATGTTTCTCCTTTGATATTGCATCTCCTCTACTACAAATAGTTAACTGGCTGTAGAAAATTCTTGTCAACATGATATTTGTCTTAGGTTTGACAATAAGGGTGCACCCTAAAACGGGTGTGTTATTGAAATCTGGGATTATTTTTCTGAATGATTCAGAGACACTATGATAGGTAATACAACTATTTAGGTTGCAGAAAGTTGACAACATGTGCCAACAGCATATTCCCTTTAACCCTTTATATTAACTTCAAGCACATAATGATTGGGGGCTGAGTTCCCCTAAATGCTCGATTCCACAATCGCCCCTGCCATGACCTGTTTAATACCAAATTTGTCTATGCCGGTTCAAACACTTGCTTTTAGATGTCAGATAAAGACAACTCTATCAAAAAGCATTGATCCAGTAAAAATAAAAACCATTCACATTAGGACACCATCAACCCACAACAACCCACGAAAATTATAAATACCGCTTTTTCAATGCATGCGGGCAAGCTGACAGAGCCGATCGACCGAATTAGAAGGCTGAGAAAGAGACAGTGTCCAGAAAACAGAGAGTTGACGAGCCACAGTTAATGCAGAGCATGCTTGACAGTGGGGAATTGGCTGGGGAGAGTACACAGACATTATCAACACATTTAGGGGAACACTTTAATAAGTTCTTCCTTGGGGCTACCTCTTGCTCTTTAATTATTATTGAATTGGGTACGCCACAGAGCTAATTAAAAGTGCAAGGTATTTACTGTGGCAGTCGAGGAATGTGAGGGTGCAGAGGAGAGCAAGAGAGAAACGGGAGAGGGAAGACGTTCTGACAGAAGGTTGTTATTTTAATTGTTTTAATAGTGTCCTGGTAATGGGAGATGCAGCTATGGCTCTACATCCTTCATGCAGACTAAAGGAGAGAGGGAGGGGGGGAAAGTGACTCGAAGAGCCATGCTTCAGGTCTCGTTTAGCTTCTTCTAAAATCAGACAGAAAACATGAGAAAGAAGAAAATACACTGTAAGATAGGAAGCTGTAGTTTGGCTAATAAAAAACCTGGCATATATATCATATATGCCAGTCATGTATGTCCGGTATGTCCATTATGTGATCTATAGGAAATAAAGACTTTTTTCTCTGTTCAGGTTGATGATGAATATGATCAACTTACAATAACTCAAAGGGTTGCTTCAGAAACACATCTCCTACATTCATGCAAACAGCACACAGAAGCTTATCTCCTGTTTTCTTGGACCTCTGAGGATTCTCACTTCCTTGGTAAAAAAAAAAAAAGAAAAGAAAAGAAAAGAAATGATTTTGAATGAATATAAAAAAACCTTATCCCACATAAATGATCATGGGTTGGCATGAGGTTAAAGCACGAGCCAAATTGTTGAACAGAACGAGGCAGCAAAGCCTTTTGCTTAATTGGCATAAACTACAAGACATACACCAACCTTCCCAGCAGAGTGTGGAAGTTTTTGCGACAAATGTTGTGTTTCCACAAGTTAATTACATAGTAGAGAGCTTAATCTGCCGAATCAGGGCAAAGTGGATTAGGAGATGAGAGCATTTAATCAAAGTGTTCTCTCTGTCTAATTACACATCCCATTTCCTGACACAACACACACTGTTATCTGCCACTGCATTTAAACATCAGCTCTTCTGTTTAGCTGCCCTCCCCTCCAAGACTGAATGATCGCACTGCCTGGATGTGACAAAATAAATAAATGAATAAAAGTCACTGAATGTGAACACATGTAGACTCGAACTAAACAGAGATGTGCGCACAAACACACAGACATGCAGAGACTGAACATAAATGCGGAGAGCATTTGGTTCCAAACAAAACATTAAAATATATGTTATAACATGTATCACTGTATAACTGCAGTGTACAGCAGACCACTAATGCAACATAATCACAAGCATCGTTCATGCCAGGGTGGGCAAAAGATTTCTCCTGGGTCCTCCTCACTCGTGTTTTAAACTGAAATTGTTCTTATTTTGGGCATGAAAAACAATGGAACCTCTGTTGGACTCAAAATAATCAGTATAAGGAGAAATCTGAAGAAGAAAGCGTAGGAAAGAAACAAGCTTTCTGGTTTCTGTTTGCTTTCAGACTGATTTCTGCTGACCAGTCATGCGTTTGTGTTTGGTGCAAAAAGAACTGTAGTTGCTGAAATATAATCTCAAAACTACTGTCTATCACCTGACCACAATTTTGCTTCCTAAAAGCAAATTTTTATTTATTCAAAATGGTCAGAGCACGTAGCAGGAAGATTTGGCTGACCGACTATATTGGAAGCGCCCACAAGTTAGCCGTTGTCCCCGGAGTCATTTGACCAGCCAGTATGTTGACAGTATACAGTATATGTCACTTGTGTGAGTTCACACCAAGTCACAGCCTAATCCCACTGTGTTACATATGCATCTTCAGCACACATCTGCGCAGCATCCTTCAAACAACTTGTGCCAGTTCCCAAATCAAATCCCTTGCTGCTGAGAGGAGGAGAGAAGTGAGTGAAATATCCATGTTTGGATGTGTTCCCTCATCTGCCTGATAAATATTGTATTGAATGTGTTTTTGCATGGTGTACGAAGGCATGAGGATACTGACTTAGAGGCCATGTGCTGAAGTTACCGATCTGCTGAAAAGACAAGGCCAAATAAAAGGTGTTTTAAGTGTCTCCATGAGTATCTATGTACAGGAATTTTCCCAGGCTGTTTTTCTTGTACCTGTTATACTAATTCTTGGTGTCATCTCAGACAGCCCGCTCACACGAACCACTGTTACACCACCACAATGACTTAATCCAGCAACCTCCATGGTAACCGAATGTAACCAATCACTGTGGCTGTGGAAACCTGATCATTGCGCTCAAGTTGAGCAGTTTGGCTTCCAGTCAGCCAGACAGGTGCTCATTTACGTTCATCAAATTTGTGTGAAAATAATGGTCTAATGAAGTACAGAGGAACATATTAAGTTTTGAATATGATTAAATCGCCTCCACTGTGCCCTGAAAGGCCAATTTAACACTTCTTTATTCTTTGCACAATCTTTGCACCGAACCTTGAGATGAGAAAATATGCGGGTTCTTTTTCATTATGGCCTTTTATTCAAATGAAAAGCAAGCGTAACGTCAATCCAGTGCAGCTGTAATTGCTTCTGTACACCTACACCTGTAGGTGTTTAGGTTGAAAAAGAATCTTAAGCTATTATTCACTAGGTCACATCCTTTCCTCACATAACACACCAACATTTGACTCATAGGCTCGTGTGGTTGTGTGAGTACATTTGTGTGTTTACGTGTTTATGAATTGGAAGGCCTCCTAGAGGAGGACATCTGCTGAGCTAATAAACGATAATCTTGACAAATTGTCACTGTCTGATCATTCAAGCCGGCTTCACAATCACATTACTGAATAAGCCATTACAGACCGGGCCAAGGACATGACTGACAGCTCTCTAAACCAATGGAGGGCGTTGCTGTACCAACGTCCAGCTGCTTGAGAGGAGGACAATAATTCATGGCCTAAGAGCAATTGGAATGTGGAATGGAGTAGTTAGGGAAATTAGTAATGCCACCCACTAACATATCCATGCCCTTCACTGGTTAGAACAGCAGCTGAGTTTATGAAGAGATGGCCTTCCGCCAGAACCGACTTTGTCCTTTTGGATAAATATGGCACACCAGGCAACTATTGAGGGCAACGGTGTTTGAGGTCATGATGATGCAGATTTACAGTAGGTCCTATTGTGGGATACAGTAGTCTGTCCTGGCTATAGTACAAAACATTTAACTGAGATGATGACACTGGAGATGACATTGACAGCTTGATGGTGCATTTTAAAAACGCAAGACAATGCCCGTGACATGCAACCACTTGCAGAAAACAGCTCTCAGGGTGTAGACATAAGTGAACAATTTAAGACTCAGACTAGGAGTGTTGACAGACTGGTAGAGTGTAAAGGTCATGTGATAAAAAACAAACTCCTAGAAAATCAATCCACTATAAAGGATTTTAATTCCAAGCCACTGACACCCTCAGAGATGATGAAAAGCCTGACATCTTCAAATTGCCCTGTCAATCACCACAACCAACAGAAATGACATGGAAAAAAAAGAGAAAATAAATACAGGGTATAATAGAGCCAAAACTAGTGGGACATGTAATGAACAAGCTTATAATCACACAAAGGTACCCAATGTGAACAAGTTCTTTCAGACATCAACATCAGGAGGAGCTGTTGTGCAAGCTTAATATTATATAGCATAAAGAATCATTCAGACAACCAGACTCAAACATATACACGCATCATGATAACGGACATCCATTTCCATCACTGTCAGCGTTTTTTATGACATTCCTCTTGACTTGCTTTTTCTTCCGCAATTTGTATTCAAGGAAGAGAGGACGGAACATATCTGTGCAGCGAGTACAGCGACGAAGCCAAAACAAAGACTAACTTACTTTAGACCTTGTAGACGCATCACACATAACAGTGTATCCCAGCTTTTTGGAGCCACAGCACATATTTTACATTAGAAAAATCACACTGCCAAACAAAAATGTCACAAAAAGTACATATTCAAAATACGAAGTATAAAAATGTACTGATGTGTGCTGAATCTACTCACCAATAGGTGTGTCTTCATAGATGAGAAGGTAGGTCGAGAAGAAGTAGTTCAGGAAACGTGGTGGCTGGTTGGAGCCTTTGGGGAGAACAGAACAATTCAAGATACATTTCACATTTTTTTTTAGAAAACTTGTCCTAAAAACAACAAAAATAATATTTTAGAAATCTATTAAAAACTTGAACTTTTAATCCCAGGTTAACTTCTTCTCTCAGAAGTCAGAAGTTTACCACTAAAAGCTCTTTTAATGTTCACGAATTTAAGTAATAACTGCAATTTGGCATTTTTATCAAAAAATAATAATGTGCTTTGATGAATTTGAGAATTCATGAATAGCAAGTGTTGCTCATGGTCTCTGATTGGTCTTCCTGTAATATTTTTGCACATAGCTGCTTTTGTTAAACTAAAAAATAAAAAAGGGGCAACAGCATGTTTTGATTTCTCTCCCTCTCAAATATTTATACAGCAAACATCATAATATGAATGTCTATAAATCAAACTGCACTACAGCTGTGTGTTCAGTTCATGATGTTAGTCTTGCAGGCAGCATTAAACTTTGATTTGACTGCAAAATCAAACTTTGGACATTTTCTATTTTCCCACCATTTATCTTGGATTTCGTAATCAAAGCTTTCTTTAATAACCTCAAGGAAGCTTTTGTGCAAGTTGGGTGTTTGGGTTTTTCCTGCTGTTCTGTCCGTGTTCGCTTCCCAAATCTCTCCCTCAATTTTCTCAACTGCTTATCCTTCTCAGTGCCACTGGGTACCTGGAGCCTATCCTAGCTGTTAATGGATGTGGGCCGGGATACATCCTGGAGAGATCGCCAGTCTATCACAGGGCTAGTCTTTCCTCATCCTTGATTTTGTTATCGTCACTCATCCAATTTTCTTCTCGCCTGCCTTTTATGATCCAATCAGCTTCTCTTCCCTGGTCTTTGATGGTGAATCGTTCATATTGTGTCCTACATGTCTACCACCTGTCCCACAATCGCTACCAGAGTCTAGACTCCTGGTGTCCTATCCTAAATGCCAAAATAACAATTTTTTATTATTATTTTAATATTATAAAAACTTTACATGAATATTTTTTTAATTTTAATGGTGCACATCTAGTGCAACGTGTAGGTACTGTGGTATAAAATGCGTCAATAGCTGCACTTTTTAAAAATGAGCTACTTTTTAATTCCTTTAAGATAAAGGAATTAAAAAGTAGTGGAGCAGTGGAGCTTTATCTTTGATAAAGCTGCAGTGGAGCTTTATCTTTGATGTCTTCTCTTTGTATTAATTTTTAATGACAACTGCTTAAATTTAACAAACAGAAAAACCATCTGCAAAGACAAAAGTAGGAAGATCTACGTATGGGAGGGATTGTCCATTACAACACAATAGGTTAAAAGGGCCTGTTAAAGGGTTAATAGCGTCCCGTGTTTAGCGAGTGTTCTGTAATGTCAGAAGGCAGAGCAATACAAGCTGTTTTTTAGGGGGAAAGATCAGCGAACAAAGCTGATGGTCTTTGATCAGCTGAACAAGCCGGCAGACCACAGAGACAGTGAAGCAAAAGAAAAGGGAGGCCAACTTGTTTGAAGTGAGAGTGCTTGATAGAGTGAATAGGTGCTTTGAAAGTACGAGCTTTTTGTTCAGTCATGTGCCCGTCTGTGCAGAAGAAGATGCTCATCTCTGGCTTGCCTCTAGCTCTCAAGTGCCAAGAACATGGAGCGTACTTGACAGGGTTTGAAGATAGTTAGGGTGAGGGTTAATAAGCTCCTGTCCGTACCTGTGGTTTACACCAGGCTTGGTTAAAGTAATGCGGATTGATTACAGCTATAAAATAATCACAATGATGATCATAAATCCAATTTGCTGGATCAGGGAGGTAATGCTCAAGAGAAGCACAAGGTCAGTGTGCTAATGGGGTAGTTAGAAGAGGCAAGAGAAAGAGAGGGATTTAAAAGGTGAGGAGAAGAAAGAGAGAGGGAGCAACACGGAAAGAAAATGTGCGAGGTGAGAGACTGGAGGACTCCAGAGAAAGAAGATCTTGATAAACTCATTGCGCTTGATGGAAAGAGGTTGTGACAATCGCTTAATAACTTTCCATGCTGCTTCAGCGCTGCGTGTGATTGGAGGTGTCTCCTGCCTGTCACTGAGAGACAGTTACCATGACGTTCCACAACAGCTGAGCTCTCCCTTGCTATATCTGCCCCCCCCAAAAAGCCTTCATACTCAGCAAGGAAGCAAACCAGACATTTTTTTCTTGGTGGTGCTTATGGCTTAACACTAATAATGCGAGACATTATGCAAGAGACAGTGGGGGAGGGTAGAGAAGGAAAGTGTGAGCGAAGGAATGATAATGAGAAAAAAATGGGAAAAAGGATTGAAAGGTGCACAGGCCAGAAAAAAAGTGTGGGAAAGCATCATTTAGCGCAGGAAACAGAGAAGGAAGCAGGACAACTACTCCTGCTATCAACCTAATTAACATAAACTAGCATCTTCCTGTTTTGCCTAGTAACTGATAAAGATACTAGAAAACCCATAGTTATTCGTGATACCTTATTTGACTAACAAAGGTAGATCTGCAGTTAAATGTTGACACCACATAAATTTTTTAAAGCCTTTTATTCTGGGAAGTTTGACTGATTTAAAACCTTTTCAGTTATTCAGTTTCAAATTCACACTGTTCTACATATTCACAAAAATAGCTGCCAACTAAAACCACAATTTGCTACTTTTTATCCACGGTCATAAATCAAACTGAAATGCATCCACTACTGCAGGGATTTATGGTAACTGTATAAAATATGCAGCATAAAGACCTTTCCCTAATAACCAACACTCGACAAAATGAAAGTCTAGTTTGTGGATTTACAGATCCTTATTCTTCGCAGCCAGGACTTACCTTCACAGAAAGAGTGGAGAAAGAGGAAGGCAAGGAGGAGCTTGGCGACTGCCATCCTGCCACCTAAACCCGCACTCCTCGACATCACCTGCACCTGATAAAAGACAAACACAGAATACAGACAGATCATTTTGTTTACCAAAACTAGGCCTGATCCTCAATATATCAATGAAAAACAACATTTCATCCTCAATTTTACAAGCATTTTCTTGGGTTAAGCCCAATTTTCAGTGTTTATTTCCAGATGAATTGAGCCAGAAGTTCTTAATGGCTTTTAATTTTTTATATGTATATATATACATACTGCTCCAATTTAAGTTACCACTTACATGTTTATAATTATTATTATTGGACTGCTTCAGGACAATGAATAGCTTGAACCCATATGGCTGTATGTAAATGGCATGTGGGTGTAATGTATTTGAATTATATGACTGGTGCTTTAGCTTTTCTTTTTTCATTATACTTGTCCCATTTCAAATGGTGTCTGCAGTATGTTTTATGGTGAACCTGGTGAAGCCCACAAGCTGAAATGTGTGTGTCAAATAATACAGCTGTCCTGTACACTACAAGTATTGCTGGAGCTCTCTGGCCATATAATACCCCAACACAAGCACAGGGTATATCACAAACAATCAACTCATTTCAAAGTGCTTTAATTCACCAGTAACGATCACCGCACGTACTGTTAGAAAGACAGTTTTTGTGAGTTTCATGTGGTTGCTGGTACAGTAGGTAGCATAACAACAGCAGCGGCTGCAGTGTCTCCAGACATGCTCGCAAAACTATGGGGCGAGTTTGACTATCGTATGGACATATGCAGTGCAGGGGACACACTGAGCACTTCTGAACATTAGTTTTGTATGTTAAACTTTATGTTAAGCCATGTATTTTGAAATGTACTTCTATGTCCATATGTCCATAATTCTTTCTACTGCCGTGCCTTGTTTCAGCAGGGCCTCACAGGTAGGCAAACTCATTTGGTGACAACTTAATTTTTGAGTGTTATCTTTCCAAATCCTCCTCCTTCCTGAAGCCCACTGTGCCATTGCTCACAGTAAAAATGGTGCAAATATAGGGCTGCTTTTCCTTCACGTATCTAATAGCAAAGAATGGCAAATGACTAAAGAGACACCAGCGTAAGAAGCATGGATATACAATTCAAATACTGCTGTGGTGCCGTTAAAGGTGTTCTGTATGCAGTGGATTCAATTCCAGCAAGGCAGCTAAAATTTACAGGTGAGTGAGAAAGAAATTTCAAGTAAAGAATAGGCTGTCATTGCTTATTGTATAAATATGTGTGTGAGTGTATTTGTATGTGTATATGTCTTTATTTTAGCTATGCATGTGTGTCCCTTTCAATAGGCACATTTGTTTTCATTTGGATTCTAGTTTCTTCGGCATTATTTTTATTTCAATTCCTGTAACAATGCAGTCTGTATGGCTGTCACTATTATTTGTTTTACCTCATCCCTTCATCCTTTCCTTCCCCCCTCTTTTATTCACATGAATTTATCTCTCTGGGACCCTGAACACCTGGCTTTCAGGGGAGTTTTGTTTTGAATCCGCCAAATACTGACATTTAGACAAGACCCCTTACTCCCACATCTGAACACACTGGGCAATTCTTCACTGCAACAAATTTCCCCATGTAGGACGGAAGTCCTTTAATGCTGTGAAAGGGGGTTTCCTATGACAACCGAACTAGATAAATGTAACCAAACAGTAACTGAAAACAAAACACATCAGTGTCATTATTTATAAAGGCTGATAAATTAAAATTTGATTGAGATGGAAGAAACACCCTTCAACCATCTTAATATGGGAGAATTTGTCCACCAGAGGGCACTCTGCAACGTCCCTGTTGGTAACACAGGTCTAGAATAGCAGGAACACAACAACTAACTGATCCAAGCAGAGAGTGTGAACAAGAAACTCATGACCCCTCACGAAAGTATTTATAAACTCTACAGTCAAGTAAATAACTACACATAAAAATTATTAGGGAAATCCGTTTATGTTTCACATGTCCGATAGAAAAAATGGCGGTTAATAGTATATCAGAATATCACATATTTGAATCAGCAAATATTGTTACTGGTCTTAATTGGTATTTGACACAATGTGTCAAACTTGTTAAATACAATACAGCTGTACTAAATATCTGTTATTTACCCTGTCCTACATATTAATGGTGGATATTTACATTGCTGTCTGAAACAGATCCCTCAGTCCATTACCTGCACACACACAAACACACACACACGCACACACACATATAAGCCAGACCCTTACTCAGCCATCCTCCAAATGCTAACGGACATTTCTGAGATGACAAATGGGTGAATATGACTGACGGATACTGGTCGAGACTGACACATTAGATCTGAAAGCGTCGGGAGCAGCCATTGAAAATTTTAAAAAAAAGTCTTACTGCATCAGCATCGCTGCTGTGACCTGGATGCAGGTGGATTCGTTATTAAACATTCTCACAAACATGCATTCCCCCAAAAGTTGCAGATGGACAATGCTGTAGCTGGAGGACGAGGGAATCTCACACATCGACCTGCCTCCTGTTTTATCTATGTGTGTAACCTGGATTGTGCCTATCACTCCAGGCTCCTATCACGGCCTGCCTGAGGCATAAGCAAAGTAACCAGCTGCTAAGTACTGCTTTGAGCAAATGACAAACTTGAAAGTTATTCATAATAACTTAACTCTAAAAATTCAGTAAAAAGTGAAAAACTGCATTATTTAAATTTGGCAACTTTTATGCACTGATCTTCTGCAGGAGCACACTGTTTCTAGTTCTCCAGTCTATGCTAAGAATGCTTCCTGTCAAAGCTGTGACAGGAGCTTTTACTTAATTTTCATTTCTGTGAAGAGACAAAAGTTGCCGCGAGCTAAATCCGATGAGTAGGCTTGGTAATGAGCAACGACTGCGTTGGTCCAGCCAAAGAAATTTACACATAAACACACTGGAACAGTGTGATGCACCACAGCTCAGGTTGTTCCCAGAATTTGTTTTTTACCTCAGACCCTTCAGGACATGCTATGACTCTATGATAACAGTCTGACCCTAGGGGACAAACTTGTGGCGCATAATCCTCAAAAACAACAAGCATACTCTTGGTTATGTTCCTGTTCCTGGAGCCTGCATGCTTTTTGCACTGTAAAGACTGTTGTTGAGTCCCCATGTCATAGCATGTAATGCCAATGATGAGCCTTGATATGCAAGTTGGAACTAATTATTAGAACCTTTTGGGTAGTGTGCTCCCCAGGGAGAGCAGATAACAGCTACGGGGCACCAGAGTTCCTGTTCCACACACTGGTTTTGGTTTAGGAAGCGTGATAAAGTTTTAATGATTAGCTGCACTCACAACAGTAACAACATTTATAATAATGCAGTGTTTCGAAACTTTTATCTATTTTTCAAAATTCCTGTTCAGAAATTAAGATGACGGTCTGCATTTTTATACCAACATATGAGCCACAAGACAGTTAGTGAACCATCAAACGAATACACTGTAACTGACATACTGCTGTCAGCATGTGCTGAGGTACACTCAGCTGCTCCTGCACCTTGCGGGGCTCTCGTCATTCATCCAGCTGTGAGAGAATTATGCAGCAGCAGATGCCAGAAGCCAGATCCGTTTTCACTTTCTCTTTCCATCGTGAATTATGGCCATTTATGATCTCACATAGTTATGACAGTATTGGCTTCATTGTTAGAAGAAGATTTGACTCTCTGTCTGATGTTCACACTCTGCCTGCCCCTCAGCGTCTACAGTATCTGCGGTGTGATTCTTTTAGATTAATGTGGTTTTGATACATTTTGCCTTTTGGCTTCCAAACCTTGAAAATTCTATAGATTATTACAGACATATTACACATGTTTACATATGATGGACAACATGTCTGTGGTCAAAGCAATAAAGATACTTTCGAATATACATGGACAATCTCCCTCATTAAACTGTAGGCATCAGAAATAGGATGATTTTACATGTTTTGTTTTTATCTGACAACACATAAGGATGAGAAATCAATCAAAAATAAGTCAAAACCAGCGTTTAGAACTTCCGCCCCATGTTTGTTAATTCTGTGATTTTTTTTCCCCTTTAAAACATATTACTATGTGTAGTCACACTATGTGTATTATGTATGTTGTTGTAACACCATGTGTGTTGAGTCTAACCTGTCCAGTCTGTAACATGGAAACATCATGAAGGAAAAGTCAAACACTAGCCGACTGCACAACTGAAGCATTGTGTTCCAACGAAAAATGCTGCATCCAAGCTTTGGACACGTAACAAAAAGAAGGAAAGCGAAAACTCAGTAAAAAATCATTTCAGCAATGCTTGTGTAGGTTTGCAGTTTGATTGACTGGTTTAATGCTTGTTTTGAAACACATTATATTATAAATTTAGCAAAAAGAAGCATAAATAAATGTATACTGTATTCAAGATGGCAGGGCAACATGGCCGCTTCCACAAATCAACTGTGTTTTTTTAATGGATTAATTTTAAGTTTCTGAGAACGTATCAGTTTTTCGAAGATCTAATCACATAATGTGATCTTATCACACAAGCCAATTAGTCTGAAATACAACGTATTCCCAACCACTCTTGTTATGTTGTAGTGCAGCTTGAAACATTAATGAAAATGAAATGGTAATTAGATTCGTTAAGTATTTAACTCAGCCTATTGTGTGAACATGTGCAGTTCAACATGCATACAGTATGTATCACTGCAATCACTTCACAGTAGGGGAGTGTGGGAAGGTGAAGGGTTGCAATCAAACTCGGCATAGCTCCACGGGAACACTAACCATGGCCACGTGTCTTACACACTCCAAACTTAAAACCAATTCTTTGATAGCAGACTTTGTTTAAACGATGTACGAAAGTGAAACTGGAGAATATTTCTAAGCATGTTCAAGTAATATGTGTCCACAAACAAAAAAAACAACCTTTGTATAATCAAAGACACAGATTTAAAGAATATATTTGTTTTTAATATTAACCAAGTTTTTAAAAACTGAACTCAAAATGTGCCAATTAAACTGCAGAGGACATGACTCAGCAGGAGGTGGTCCTCAAACCAACCTGGGTCCTTCTCCAGCACCGTCCCACTCCACTGGTAATACTGTCACCATCTATCAATCCTTCACCACCAGCTCCCCAGTTTCTGTCAGAGCTACTGTTCATCTTTCTCCCATTTCTGTTTTTTTCTACCTGTCTTTTCCATGTTTTTCACTTTTTAGTCATCACATTTTTCTGCTATTAGTGTTTTCTACATTTTTCCGATTTACCACGCAACTGAATTCTGAAGTGGGGTAGTCCAGAAAATGCTTGAGGACCACTGTGCTAAACTTTGGAAGAAATCATGTCTACTAAAATATAGATCAGCAACACAACAAATACATATTTTTAAGGGCCGTGCTCTTTTTATTTGTGGGTAAGTACATCTCATCGAAACTACACTTCAAAAGGAGAACCTTGGGCTGTTCTTGAGACTTGCTTGTTGTGGTTAAAGGAGCTTATCTTTACCTGTAAATGTTGGATCACAAGTTTCTCACACTTACGCACACCACAATTTAAGTCCAATAGTCCACTTACTGTCTGTTTAATATTTAGGGAAACATTTTTATACATGTCGTGGTGGTAAAGTTTAGGATAGCGGTGATCCATGTCTGTGTAATGGTTTACAACCCCACAGTTTATCTGACAGTGATATACCTTTAAGGCACCATAAAGTTAAGAGTAATATCTGAACCCAGTGTGTTCTGTCCAAAGAGGCTTGCCTTCCCACATGGTGTCTCCTGGCTTACACCACTCGATATTATTGATTACATGGCAATTGTGTCTGACTTGCTTTAATCTCAAAGGCACCGTTTTCAGGGGAGAGTGTTGGACCTCAGCAGGCAGCCAAATCTGGGTTATTACAGCAAATCAATGAGTGATTTCGGCTTGCCCTTGGTGCTCATAAAAAAGCCATCACTCATTAGCACAGTGATCACAGACAGATTAGCAGACATTTGGCTTTGTCAGGGAGGAGGGAGGGGCAGCACCGCTCTGATGAGCTGAGTAATGTCTTCCTTCCCGCCCTCCTGATCTCTTCATCTCCAATATGACATGACTTTCTGAAACCCTTAGTCAGCAAACCTCACTTACATGACAAGAGTGCAGTGCAAACAGGATGCCATTTGGACTGCAGGGCATGCAGTGCTTTCTGAGTAGAAATTGTAATCAAACTGGCACAGATCCCTGATTATGAGTGAACTGATTTCGTCAAAGTTTGGAGAAAATCAAGCCAATAGCCACTGAGATACTATATCCTGGAAAACAACACATGTCCAGCAAAGTACCTAACAGCATTGGTAATAATCAAAATCACTTTTTATGCTTCTGTAATGGCTAAATCCACCAGTGTGAGCAAGCATTTAAATTAAAATTATATTTTTAATGCTCAGAATTTTCGAATTTACTGTTTTACAAAATAATTAAAAGGTGTTATTTTTTTATTAAGATGCTAAATTACAGTTGTGTACTTTCAGTCCAGAACAGAACAAACTAGCTTTAGTGGTTAAATGTTATGCTTGATTAATTTCAGACTTCTCAGAGAAGTCCGGGTGTGCCGGCTCAAATTTGAGAATAAAAATGTGAATTCTTTTTATTATTTGCTTACTGAATAAAAATGTAATTTTTTACTTTTAATCAGGTTTTGGACTGATTTTTAAAATATTTCTGTTTTATTGTTTTTATGACAGGGACCTAAGCCCAGTCTTCTAATAACCATGTGAGTTGTCATTCATACAGGGAGTGCAGAATTATAAGGCAAATGAGTATTTTGTCCACATCATCCTCTTCATGCATGTTGTCTTACTCCAAGCTGTATAGGCTCGAAAGCCTACTACCAATTAAGCATATTAGGTGATGTGCATCTCTGTAATGAGAAGGGGTGTGGTCTAATGACATCAACACCCTATATCAGGTGTGCATAATTATTAGGCAACGTCCTTTCCTTTGGCAAAATGGGTCAAAAGAAGGACTTGACAGGCTCAGAAAAGTCAAAAATAGTGAGATATCTTGCAGAGGGATGCAGCAGTCTCAAAATTGCAAAGCTTCTGAAGCGTGATCATCGAACAATCAAGCGTTTCATTCAAAATAGTCAACAGGGTCGCAAGAAGCGTGTGGAAAAACCAAGGCGCAAAATAACTGCCCATGAACTGAGAAAAGTCAAGCGTGCAGCTGCCAAGATGCCACTTGCCACCAGTTTGGCCATATTTCAGAGCTGCAACATCACTGGAGTGCCCAAAAGCACAAGGTGTGCAATACTCAGAGACATGGCCAAGGTAAGAAAGGCTGAAAGACGACCACCACTGAACAAGACACACAAGCTGAAACGTCAAGACTGGGCCAAGAAATATCTCAAGACTGGTTTTTCTAAGGTTTTATGGACTGATGAAATGAGAGTGAGTCTTGATGGGCCAGATGGATGGGCCCGTGGCTGGATTGGTAAAGGGCAGAGAGCTCCAGTCCGACTCAGCAGCAAGGTGGAGGTGGAGTACTGGTTTGGGCTGGTATCATCAAAGATGAGCTTGTGGGGCCTTTTCGGGTTGAGGATGGAGTCAAGCTCAACTCCCAGTCCTACTGCCAGTTTCTGGAAGACACCTTCTTCAAGCAGTGGTACAGGAAGAAGTCTGCATCCTTCAAGAAAAACATGATTTTCATGCAGGACAATGCTCCATCACACGCGTCCAAGTACTCCACAGCGTGGCTGCAAGAAAGGGTATAAAAGAAGAAAAACTAATGACATGGCCTCCTTGTTCACCTGATCTGAACCCCATTGAGAACCTGTGGTCCATCATCAAATGTGAGATTTACAAGGAGGGAAAACAGTACACCTCTCTGAACAGTGTCTGGGAGGCTGTGGTTGCTGCTGCACGCAATGTTGATGGTGAACAGATCAAAACACTGACAGAATCCATGGATGGCAGGCTTTTGAGTGTCCTTGCAAAGAAAGGTGGCTATATTGGTCGCTGATTTGTTTTTGTTTTGTTTTTGAATGTCAGAAATGTATATTTGTGAATGTGGAGATGTTATATTGGTTTCACTGGTAAAAATAAATAATTGAAATGGGTATATATTTGTTTTTTGTTAAGTTGCCTAATAATTATGCACAGTAATAGTCACCTGCACACACAGATATCCCCCTAAAATAGCTAAAACTAAAAACAAACTAAAAACTACTTCCAAAAACATTCAGCTTTGATATTAATGAGTTTTTTGGGTTCATTGAGAACATGGTTGTTGTTCAATAATAAAATTATTCCTCAAAAATACAACTTGCCTAATAATTCTGCACTCCCTGTATATATGCACACCAAACTCCAAATAACCACAAGCCTTAAGGAACTGGAGAAAACATAACATAAGCAGCTTCCAGTTCTCAGATGAGCCGAAGCTGGTCCCTGCTGATTGGCTTGTTGAGAAAGCAGCTGGAGTGAAACCTCCCTTCAATAAAAGATCACTAACTCCCCACTAGCAGATATGGGGGACTGTAGATCACATGCCAAGACAACACTGTTCTTCCAATGGAGATGCCTGTATCGGCTTTGATCCTGTATGGGCTGACAGTAGTGCCTTGCAAAACACGGTAGGGGAGAGGGAGCAGCTTACACAGAACCTGAGGAGATGGTAATTATCCAGAACAGCACGGGAGCACTGAATGGCGCATCATTACAGCAGCCTGTAACAAAACGCTTGAAAAGGTGCAATTGATACGCCCTGTCCCGTGTTGACCAACGCCACAACGTGTGAAAAGCAAGTTACCATCAGCACTGGGTGCAACACATTCAAATGTATAATAAGGTTTTGCTGTTCCTAAATTCAGTGATCACATTACAGTTACTAATAAAACAATTATGGTCTTACTGGCGTGACCCAAGAGTCTGTCCTCAGCATGTTCAGTGTTACATGGGATAATAACAGTAACAACAGGGTTTCAAGGATGTTGGAGCAGGGGCAAGGAAAGAGTGCAAAAATAGTGTAGTGCTTAAAAGAGACATCTGGTGAAATATTTCACAACTCAGTTAATTAACAAGATGATTCAATATAAGAAAAAATTACCATCCCAGAGGGATTTTACATGGAAAAATCTAAAAAAATGAAATGCCTAACCATGAAATGATTGCCAGAAATCCAAGTTTCTTACAAAATTGAGAGTTCATTGAACTATCTCGCAAATCTGTAAATAAATAAATAAATTAAATGTTAATTTCCATATTTAAGGGTTAATTTGCATCTTACTTGCTGCCATTTTTTTATTGTTCAAAAATGTATTGTTTTTCGGGGGGGAGGATCACACTGATGATGCAGAAGTCTCCAAAACTCACAAAAAACTGCCTGCATCAAATATGATACTCAAAGAATTAAGGGGTTAACAAATATGAAATAACAGCATTACGGCCAAAAACCAATAAAAGCCCCTCAGAGGAAAGGTTCTGCAGTGAAAATCCCTACATGGGCTCAGGGATAATTTTTAAAAGTCTAGTGAACTGTTAGCAAAGACAGTGTATCACTCCAACTACAAATGCACTGAGAGTTAAAAATGGTAAATGGCCTGTATTTGTATAGCGCTTTACTAGTCCCTAAGGACCCCAAAGCGCTTTACACGTTCAGTCATCCACCCATTCACACACACCTAAAATTCTAATATGCAAAGAAGAGAAAAACATATAACATAGATCCACAAAAGCTGCTGCCTTCTGAGCTCATCTAAGATAGACTGGGATGAAGCTCTGGAAAATCCAGTGCTCTAACCAATCAAAATTCGAATACTTTGGGGAAATCACGGAGGCTGTGGGCTAAAGAGCACAGGGACAAAAATCAACACCTGTGACAGAGTAGGCATGTGTTATTACAGTATGGTAAAGGAGCACATTTGTGGATATACAAGTCTTTTAAATGTTTAGGTGATTGAATGCTTAAGCGTGGATGATAAATGATGATGATGTATGTACGCTATGAAAGCCGAGAACGGTTCTGAAGGAATGTCTTTAATATTAATTTCCCAGAAAAAGTGAGAACAGTTGACTAGATCCATATTCGACGCAGTGAAAAACAAACACAAAATGATGCACAAAAAAAAAGTATCATAATGGGCTTTTGTGTGGGGAAAAAGATAAACATTACAGCTCGTTGTCTCATAAGACTTTCATTTAAAACACCACGGCAGAGTCAGACAGCTGTATCTCCTCCTGTCATCTCCTTTTTCCTAAGTGCACAGTGACAACGCAATCTTAATGCTCTTATTTTAGGCTTTTATGTGGTATAAGTATGTGGTGTGAACATAATGATATACTAGGTGACTTTTTCCTCTCATCCATCTACTGCTAAAAAGCCAAGATCCATATATTGTCACGTCCTTGTTGTTCTCAACTCCACTTTCATTTTACTCGATCACAATGTTTTTTATCTCCACTCCTGTCAGCCATACAGTAGATACCCTAAAACAGCTCTTTTAAATTCTTTCCCTTCTTTTTATACCATAATCAGAGAAATATTTCAATATACACTAAATTTCCCTCAATTCAGGGCTAACCTGTGATTTTTCTTTCTTTCACGCTCAGATTCTGTGACGCTAAGCAAATTTAACTCCCCCATAATCTGAACTGATTGCTTCCTTCCCAAATTTTCATGTCAGTCATAAAACGCCTGTATTGTCACCAGGCTCTTTCTCCACTTGGCCTTCATGCGCCGCGATGAGCTTGGTAACGCTGTCCCAGCAGAGGCCCGAGTGTATATCAGACAACATAAACACAGACAGCTGTGTCACAGGGCAGCCGATAGCCTGTAGAGACTCATTCATCTCCTTTTGTCTCTGTCTCTGTTAGGATACAGTCATGCTACTCTGCCTGCACTTGACTGTCTATTCTGTTTGAAAGATTAAAACACAACATTTAGCAGCTCCTCTCTGACACAGATGACCTTTGCATCCCAACCATTCACCTCAACGAGTCCTGCCTCCCATCTTTCCTCGCCCTCCCTGTCTCTCCTCCCCCTCCATCATCTTTCATTCTGTTCCACTCCGACTTCAGGGCAGTATTCCAGGCATAAATACCAACAACAAGGATTTGTCACAGAGCTGCCATTAAATTGCTGTTTTGTTTGTTTTACATGGCATGGTTTATTTCCAGGGGAGAACGCATTTCAATATGGTAAATGCTACTGGCTTAGATATGAATCCCCAGTGTTTTCACTACAATGAATAAAAAGCTTCAGTCTTCTCCGTAGGGAAATTTCAATTTCTAAATTCCTTCATAATGGTTTCACACTTACACAATAAAGAATCAATACAAGGATTAGTAGCAATAGACCAGAACAGGATTATTGTGGATTGTTGGGTTTACAACCAACTCTTTTAGCCATCTCCTTCACTAAGAGGACACTGTCACTGATCTGATCAAATATGTGCCTTTTGTACACCATTACAAAGAAAAGCCTGTGTTCACATCCGTACGGATGGCAGCACCTGTAAAACAACTGGCTGAGCAAAATCGTCTCCTCTTCCCTCTCCTCTTCTCCAGCCTGTTTTCTTCAGTTCTGCCCGACTGCCTTGGCTGATTTAATGACCACACGTAGTTGGACCAGGAGAGAGGCTGGTGCAGAAATTGGAAAAGTGGGAAACATGCAATGGCTATAATCACAGGGAATGTGGTGTAGTTATTAAAACTGAAAGTCAAAAGGCCGGAAACCTTTCATCTGTGAGCTTTGTGCTGAAAGCTGTCATATGGAGAGCGCTGTGTTTAATATACATGTGCACTGTACATAGATGATCATTTAAAAAAATCTGTTAAACTCAATTCTGACTTCTAGAAATCTATTAATTCAAAATAAACAAACATACCAATAACTAGTACCAACTCAGCCATCACTTCTTTGTCACTCAAAAGCAGGTACACAGCCTGTTCAGATGCTTTTACACCTGATAATTAACAGCAGCCCTTTCCCAATGGTTCCACTCACAATTTCCACAGATTAGCTGAGCTGCAGCAATTATGCCAACACCACAGAACAAAATGACTTGCCTCATTTTAATATCTATCACCTTTCCACACTCTTCATTATCTTCCCACTTTTTCCTCTTACGCAAGTTTACCTTTCTTAAACTTTACATTACTCCAGCTTTTTCTTGTCTTTATCCTCTGCTCTGCTTGCTGCCTGAGACCTCATACAACAGTCCAATACAGTCACCATATCTGCAATTCATTCCTCTATCCCTCATATTGGGTTTCATTTGAGGCTGTCAGTCAAGGCGTCTGTCAGATATGGACTCTCCGTTTCACTATTTTTTTCTCCTATTTTTGAACTTAAAGAATGACAGTGACTCAGAAAGGGCAACTGTCAGATGCGTGCTTTCCCCACATAATGCATGAAACACCGAAATAGTTTCTCTTCAGTTTATCACACGCAGAATATAAAACATGAGATTCTTTGAACAGAAGGTCACGTTCTAACAATCGTTTTAAAGGCTTATGAAACAAGCAAATATAGTTTTTATGGTATATTTTAACATTATAACCAAAGTCACAATAGCATAACAATTATATTCGCACTTACAGTATTAAGCCAGAATATGGGATTACCAAGGCCAAAATGATCTTGCAGTGGATTACAATAAAAGTAGTGACACTCTTTCAGTTCTCAGAGGCACAAAAATCTTGGTGACTGTTTAATTAATGAATCCCGATTAAAACTGCAGCTGCTGATTACAATGTTTAATCTGAATTATACTGTTTAAGGCAAAAAGATATTACTATATTAGCCTTGATGGCAATTGATTCATTACTGCTATGGTAAGAAGCTTGCTCACATAAATAAATACATGAAAACACATATAAAGTGGATTTCTGTCCACTTTATCAGGTTTACAGTTTGAAAAGAACTTGATTGGGCTACTCTTTCCTCATAGTCACATATTTCACTTTGCTAGAGGCAAGCATATAAAGATGTCATTCAGCTCCATAACAACCACAAGTACAGAGGCGCTACTATGCAAAGCTGCACCATCACCTATTTATGAAGCAAATCCACACACCGCGCATATATAATATATTTATATATATATATATATATATATATATATATATTAATATATATTATATTATAATATATATATATATATTATATATATTATATATATATATATATATATATATATATATACTATATATATACATCACATATATATACACATACATATATATATACATATACAACGGGGCGCTTCCCAGCAGGCACCTCTAGAGTCGCCAGGGCTACCTGAGATAACACCGTACACCTGACACCTCTGCGGAAGAATGCACCCTACCTCACATGTACGGACTCTTTAGTTACTCTGACAAAATAACGTAACAAGAAGATACAGCAGCAACAGTTGGACGGAGGCATTACAGAAAACGACCCAACTTGAATGAAGTGCAGGTGCTGGTTAATGTCCAACATTTCTGTAAAATTTGACCACATTAAAACATTAATTGCATCACCAGGCAACTAGTTCCAAAACTCTTCTTTGTGCGAAAATTGAAAACGCACTGCCTCACCAAATGCCGAAGTCAGAGACATATGTGAGCATAAAAAAGTCGCAAATTGCGGCACATGGTGAGTGAAGTGCTAGAGCAGATCACGCAAAACATTATTGATTATGTGGAAAGCTCTCCCCTGTTGCAGTCATCACTCCATTTCTGCTTTGTGTCCACAAACTCATAACTGTGTGATCATGTCATTATCATGTTGTCCTACCTTCCTCGTCCGTGTCCGTCGCTGGCTGGGCGCCTTTAGACTCGATTGCCTGTCCTGCTGTGATGCGTTACCAAGTATCTGCTCCCCTCTCCCTCTCTCCTTTCTCCCCTCTCCCTCTCTCTCTCCGTGTCTCTCCCGTTAGCTTTACTCTATCACCACCAACGCCCCGGTGATTGCAAATTTCAAATCTCAGTGTTCAAAATTGCCACTGCAAACCCACCAAGCGCAGCATAAATCATCTCTTCTCCGAAGCTCCCATAATGTCCAGCGTTATACCCACTGCTCCATAGCCAGGGTAGCACTCCAACAGGCACCATAACTTTTAAATATTTTTTCTTTCACATTTTTTCACCTGTTTTTCGCATAAGCCCTCGAGCACAAATCCTTTCCCATATGTCACCACATGATTTGCATATTATGCTTTTATTGGGGCATTAACTGACTGCAGCTTCTTTTGCAAAAGCAAGCATACAGGAATGGCCCGGCTGCTGCGTTTAGGTCAATGGAAAAATGTAAAACAGATATTTTGAAAATCATCTGCGCGCTTCACCAAAGCAGAATGAATTTGGTGCGATTACACAGATCTGTTTATGAGCTTCTACATAAGCTCATGAGCTGATATATCGCACAGATTAAATTTGATATCAGTTAATCACAGAGCTCATTGATAAGAGGCGAATAGTCAGTGCGATACCACCACCTAGTGTACATTATAGGAATTACACGTATTACATATTATAAGAATTGTCGAAATAAGGCAACCTGTAACACCTACATGAGAAAATTATTGGGTTTCTCTCTTTAGTATTATAGAGGGGTTTTTTTTTACCCTAAAATTATAATTCCACGAATTATAACTGTAATATCAAAGATTTGTTTTTAAATGAAAATTTTAATGCAATCTCCTTCTCTCACAGTTTTATTACATTATACTAACGTACTCTCACATTTTTATTAGTCTGTCTGTACAACACTGTGAATGGATTTTGCTATGTAATGTAAATAGATGTCTTTGATCATTTTCTTTAACTTTCTTGGAAGATCTGCAACTGAAACTGTGAGAAATATGTGATGTGTTTCAGCTTTTCTGAAATCAGTAACACTAGCAGGTGCCTGCCAAAAAGAAGCTGAAACTTGGTTCTGCTAATATATGCCATATGAATATGGCATATATTAGCGTATATTAGCCAAGGGCAAGAATAACCCCTTTATTACCAGGCCGGTGATATATAGAACACTTGCCTCCATCAAGAGACTGCAAAATTCACTGCAACATGTGACTACACAAGGGCTATAGATCACACTGTACCTGTGCAAATATAGGACTGTATTAAACTTTTGAACTACCCCTCATTTTTTTTATATTTTGCTTCCAAGGAGCCAGATTTTCTAATACATTTTTAAAGTGGTCTTCAGCAATAGTTCTCCAGGCTTTGTAAAGTTTTTTTTACCTCACCATTTTCAGGTCAAGTGTATTTATTAAGACACTTAACACTGCCTGAGTCCTTCAAGCACAAAAAGGGTACCTAATGCAACGGATGAACACAGCAAAGAACCAATTTTAAATTGTATCTTTAGGCACTTTGTTACTATCGGCCTCTCTGGAATTTCTGTTTTTATTTTTATTTTTTTCCCATTTCTTTAGCTGAATAGAAAATTCGACAGCCATAAAATTCCCAGATTCCCAGAGAACTATTAGCCAGAAAGCTTGGCATATTTTGACATGGATTGCAGTGTATATTTAAAAAAAAATCTGAGGAAACTTGGGTGGAAGACAAAATAAGAAGTGGCAGGTGAAAGAAACTGTCTACATCAAAGACTTGTAATGTGACCTCAGATCAAATGAAATGTTGATTCCACTCTCAGTGGAAGAGTGACTGTCATATAGCCATTCCTAACAAATGGAAACAGAAACAGAGACAAAAGGCTCAGGTATGCCAAAATACACAAAAACTGGACTGAAAATCAGTGGCATCACTCTTATGGAGTGGACTGGAGAAGTCAGCAGAGACACACAGCCAGTGCAGTGAAAGCCTACCTGGACAGTAAACAAATCATGGAACTCCATCAGTCATGAATTGGCCTCCTCAGTGGCGGGACATCGACATTACTGAAGCAGTGTGGGATCATCTGGACAGAGAACAGAACAAAAGGCAGCCAACATCCAAAGAAGAGCTTTGTGCGTCCTTCAGGAAGCCTGGAGGACTATTCCTGAAGACTACTTGAGAGAGTTCAGGCTGTGTTTAAAAACAAAGGTGGTCCTACCAAATTTCCCCTTTTAATCTCTTTAGAATTGAAAAGTCTTTGCCATATATGCTTTATTTTAATTTATGTTTGCCTGTGTTTTATTACACCCTCTGTACCTATTTCTGAATTTCTATCAATAGTATTTTTGGACAATACTAGCATCTACAACACTGCACTGTGCCGACATGACAAGACTATCATAACAGTGCCTCTGTGCAGGTCTTTTATTTTGAACTTTAGATTATTGAGGATCAAATGCCTGAGGATAGATATGAAATAAATAAAACTTTCTTATTTGTGTCCTACCAAAAGGAAACACACATGAAAACCAGTCTGGGAGTGATTTAGAGTGTGCTTGTTTGTGTTCAGGTAAATATGCTGCTGTTCTGAGGATATTTGTTTTTCTTTTAAAATACAAGTGATACAGGCATGGAGCCTAAAAACAGAAAGATTCAGTTTCAACTATTTTCTAACTAGGATTCAGTGATATTTTGCTGCTCTCTAGTGACCACTTTGAAAAACTACACTTAAAGTAAATGTTCTGCTGTTTCAATTTGACTGCCACAAAAATCAAAATTATTATTTTTTATCATCATCATCATCATTATTATTATTATTATTATTATTATTATTATTATTATTATTATTATTGAACAGGCAGTCTCAACATCTGTAATATGCCTTTTTAAGCTTTCCCATTACGTTCTTACCTAACAAATATCTGACCAAGATAACACTTATCAAGACACTGATGCTAATGAAAACACATGCTAATGCTTTCCAGTTACACTTTTATTTTATGATCAATATTGCTAACGTGGTTAACACAGGCCAAGAAAACCCGAGTCACTGTGTCAAGTATGAGCCAAGGAAGAAATAAAAATCCAATATTCTTACAAAAACAAATCCTTGCCAGAATGATAACACGCTTACCTTTAACACATTTTCAGAAACAGGAACTGTTGTAACCTGAAGGCATTTCAAGTATTAGCAGCATGTCCTTTCTATGGCAGCCATTTTTATTTGTCATACCAAGACTATCACAGTTGAACAAATAAAATTGATGATGGCTGTTAGTTTGTGTTACATTCCAAGTTAGCCATGTTAGTGGAAACGCACACTTCTGAGATATAACCGGAATGACACCATTATAAACAATAATTAGCTGCAGAGGCTTAGAGTGCAGTTTAAACTGTGTGTAGCATTCTCTGAATGAACAAGTTGTAGCATATACCTAGAGCAAAACAAGACATTAAAATCATAAACTATGAGAATGTCCATAAAGTAAAAACATACAGCAAAAGAGTAGCTTTAAACACAGGTGTTACTAATGACATTAACAGAGTTTAGCCACAAAGCTTTAATTAAAGTGATTAATAGAAACTGTGTTTCCATGCTATGCTAATATGCGCAATAGACAAGGTGGGCGATTACTATTCTTGTAAAATGAAACAAATATGTTGCTTACTTTAATATGTATAATGCTTTATTGGGCCACACTTGCATTGTTCTTATTTAGTTTTAGAAGCTAGATCACACCTCGATTACCATTTTATGAAACTATTACTTGGTGGTGTCCATGCTGTATTTTGGTGTTTTGACAGTGGGGATAGAGTCATTTACTCATGTCACACTCATTTTTATTAGAGCTACATCAGCCTTTAAATTATTAGCATTCCCCGCTCAAAATGAAAAGATTTAGGCTGGACCTGCAGAAACAGTTGATCGTTTTTCACATAGTTCAGGGGGAAGCAGTTGTATCCTGATACTCACTCTGACATCGAGCGGTTGCGCCTTTATATGTCGACAGAGAGAGGTCCTTCTGTGTTTTGAAGAATGTGGTAGTTTGCTAATTACTTCCCAGCTGTCATCTGGAAGAAGCTGGTGCCAAAATGGGCAGGAGGGTGCAGACAGCTCAGTCTATCATACGCTGGTATTTCCAAGGCAGCTTCCCTTGGCAGTCATGAACACCTAGACAATTGCTGGGCTGCAGGTTAATGCGCAGCCCTGTTAGTAGGGGTTACCTAACACCTTTGGAAGGACTTACAGCAAGGCCATGCCAAGCAGCTCTGGGTTCAGTATTGCCGCTACTGTCCCATCATTCTTCTTTGCCAAAGGTGTGTTTTCTGTCTACTCCACAGAGAGGCTGATGCACATTAGAGGCACAGCTGCTCTTGTCAGCTACATACAGGATGAAAGCTTACTTTAGGATGCCATTGCAGTATCTGTGATGGAAAGATATGATACAAAGGATCAACGACAAAGAATGGATGTCGCCTCTGTGAGTTATAACATGTTTTTAGAGAGAAGGCTGGAGGGGGATTGCTCCGGGCTAGCCAGTCAGATAAAGATAAGAAAAAAAAATCTTGATGTTCCAAAGACACTTTCAGCAACTGAGAGCACAACAGAACATCATGCAGTGTAAACAGTAGAATCAAACAAGTAATATAGTTAAACTTCATATAATTTCCCATCTGATTACTTTGCAATGTTTTGCTGTTAAACTTGGCATCACCTTTGACTCGTTCCCTCAGTCAGTGGAGAGTAACCAGTTTGCCTAAAAATAATTCACTCTTAAACAGAATGAATTATTTCCACAAAAAATTAATAAAATATCATTAACCTAAAACTTAGACCTCTAGCCATGCCAAAATATGCATTTACATATTGCACAGGGATTTAGCAAAAGGAAAGCCTGAGCACTCACTAAATGTTCAAAATCTTAGGGGCCAGTCTATATTGGAGGGATGTAATTGCCAATGTACTTACCGCCTTTTACAGTTGATTGCACTTGTAATGTGATGCAGACTGTAAAGGAGTTCAGTTTTGGAAACATCTGTAACTGATGAGGTTTTAAAGCGCCTACAGGGGATGAATCACTTTTTTTAAAAAAGCATAAAGGGCAGTAACATGATTCTACTTTTGTTGTGCATCCAAGAAACAGAAGCGCCAGACACATCGCAGCCGACAGTGTAATACATTTAGGTTGTTTTTTTTGACAGACTTAGTTGCGATAACAGATGGTAGGCTGAGTTCTCATGAATAACAAGGAGCATGGTAGACCTTGGCTTGTTTCTTAGAATCGTATTAAAATTAAATTACAGAGAGCAGAATGGCATGAAAAGAGAGAGCATAATTTGCTCAGAAGAAGCACACGCTGGATAGCTGTCTGTGTTTGATACTCAACCCACTTCTCCTTCTCCGTTACTTAATTACAGTTGTGCAGGGATCCCACACCTAATGGAGTTTCACTGTCACTGGTGAGTTTGAATTAGAAACGTTCTTTGGTAATAACTTTAATTGGACATTTTTCCAAACACAGTGCTGGTCATATTTTAATTTTGTTCTTTTATCTCTGTCAGTATGTATTCTTTCTTTTCTTTTTTCTTTTACCATTGTAATAGGATTGTATAGGACTGGAGTGTATGACTTTGTTATGCAATCGAAATTACCATGTGTGAGGAAATCTGGGGAAACACAGAGTCACAGACTGAAGATGATAGTGCCAGTGCTGACCTTTACCAAAGATTTGCAATATTAAGATTTGCAATATTAAGACGCGATTAAGATTCACGTTGTTCAGTTAACTGTTTAACTTCTTGATTAAACAGGAAAAAAACTTTGAAAGCACGACAGCTGATTCTGCCTAATTTGGGTGTGAGGCAAGGTATTGTTATTAACATCATATTACTATAATATTAACTTTTTAATTTTTAATTTTGTATTGTGTGTCTCAGTGTCCTATGGGAGTATCTGTACTGATCCACCCTGAGTTGTTGCTTGTGAGTGTTTCATATTTTTAGAATTAAAAACTGGAAAAGCACTTTAATGTAACAATCTCACCTTTACTGGACCCAGTAAGCAGATTCAGACAGTAATGTTGGTGTTCAGGTGTTTTTATTTACAAGGTGCAAAAGTGAAGTGAGCGGGCAGAGGGCCGTTACCACGTCCGGGGTCAGGGAGGGTCTGTGGACAGGTAAAAACAATGTTACGCCTGGCAAACATAGAAATAAATGGGTATGGTGTCTGTAGTGACTGAATTAGAAATCCTCGCTTGTTGTTGAAAGAGTAAAGGAAGTGAGGGACTAAGTCTCCGGGCAGGCTGGGTTCTGGAGCTAGGATAACGAGTGCAGTGGAGAGTTTGTGGGCAGATGCCAGTCCAGGGGGTATTGAGTAAACAGGAGGGTTCTTGTAGTGGGTGAGCAGGTTGTGGGTCAGGGATTCTAAACAGGAGACGAGAAGCAGAAGGGAGTACAAAGGAGATGAAGAACAGAGCCACCATGGTAGATAGTACAGATCTCCTGAATAAATCTTGCAGGTGCAGAGAACGGGAAGGCCCCGAAGGTTACTTCATCCGAAGGAAAACCCTCCTGGAGAGGAAATGGGGGGGAAAAAAACCCATCCAGACTCCCCTGATCCTGACACTTGAGAATATATTTTAATAATCCTACACAAACTTTCTGACTGATTAGACCTTTTTAAGTCATTGTTTGCTTTTAAAAGCCTCCCTCTTTGGGATGTGACTCCCTTGAGTGACAGGTGTATCCATGTAAGCAGCTGCAGCAGACAGATTTCTGCTAAGCTTTAGCTCCGTGGGGTGTCCGAGTATCTTTAATAAAATTACCTGACTATTACTATGGCTTGCTGTGTGGTACACAACATCTGTTGAGTTTGCTCTTAGCTAATAACTTATTACATCCCCATTTTATCTAAATATAGATACTTCTGGAAAACCATAAAGCTAAAGAGGAGGTTATAAAATGTAACCAATACAACTAATGGAACTAATAGCGGATATCAGAATTGATACAGTTACAACTTACAACAGAGACTTTGAGGTTTGGCCCCAAATATAGCACTTTTTACAATAAGCCATATATTAAATGTCTTTTTACAACAGTGAAACTTACACCCACACTTCAGTGTGAGCCAGGGAGCAAACCACTAACCCTTTAAATGGTAGGTGAATGACTCTGCCTCCACAGTACATAGAGCGACAGACGCAGACAAACCTCCACACCATCGCGCTTTGGAACAGAAACGTTCTTAATAGTATGCAACATGGCATGCGTCACATGTATGGATGAGGTAACATTTTTTTAAAAAAACATCTAATACTGTTTATTTAAATTTAGAGTCTTAACTGTGCTTAGCATTTTATAGAAGTCTTAGACATTCTAGGGCTAAACCTCAGCCCTTGACAGAAGTCCATGAGGAAGTCTAGTATCTACGTCTGTAACAGCAGGCGGAAGAGAGGAGATTACAGCTTATAAATTCCTGACTAGTATCTAATTTAGTGAGATCTTTGTATCTTACAGCATCTTACAGCATATGCTTTGAATACTGATCATACTCAATAAAAGCTAATGCAACAGTGGCAGACGCAGATCAGCTTTATTTATAAATTCAGTCTTTGGGCATAAACCAGTGATTATACATGTCATTAGTGACCAAAATTGAATTGGAAACATTTTAGTAATGAAGTAGATGTAACTTCTAGGAGACACAATCAAACCATTTCGTTCAAACACTCCTGAGAAGAGAGCTAATAAAGTGAATTAAGTGAAAACATCTGTGTGCATGGGGTCTGCTGTGTAGGGACTTCAAAGGGATAAGATAAAGAGGTGGCTATTTCAAAAGCTGTACTTATATAGCTTAGACAGAAAAGGATTAGACAGAAATGAATCTGCCCTTTGAGGGAGCTTTAAAAGATCAAAGTAATCAAGATCCAGCTGTATAAGCCATTATCCCCTAATATATATACAAAGATCTGCTGTAAATAAAAAAATGAATTTTATCCATAAAACTATATAATGCTGATACACAAAATTAAAAGTGTATGTAATTTGTATGTAATCTAGTAGCCAAGTTAGTTGAAGTAGCCAGTCAGAAGCATCCAGTAAATACCAAATAGCTAATGAACTATACATAAATAATTTCCAGTATTTTACATTCACTGTTTTTAAAAAGCAACATGTAAAACAGATTGTTTTCGCTGTTGTAAGTGGTATGTTTACAATAACAAACCGATGTATAAATATACATTATATATGGGTATACGTTATACCCTGATTAGCTATTAAATTGTGACCACCTGCCTAAGGTTGTGTTGGTCCATCGTCTGCTGCCAGACTCATCAAGGCATGGACTTCATTAGACCGCTGAAACTGTGCTGTGATATCTGGCTCCAAGATGTTAGCAACAGATCCCTGAAGTCCTGTAAGCTGTGAGGTGGAGTGACCTGTCAGACTTGTTTCCCCAGCACATCCCAGAGATGCTTGACTGAATTGAGATCTGGGAAATTTGGAGACCGAGTCAACACCTCAGACTCACTTATGTGCTCCTCAATCCATCCTGAACATTTTTACTTCATGGCAGTGCGCATTATCCTGCTGAAAGAGGCCACAGCCATCATGGATTAGAATTTCTATGAAAGGGTGTACACGCTGCGCAACGATGCTTAGGTTGGTGGTATGTGTCACAGTAACAGTCACATGGATGGCAGGAGCCAAGGTTTCATCAAACGTGGTTCATCAGACCAGGCCACCTTCTTCCGCTGCTCAGTGGTCCAGTTCTGATGCTCACGTGCCCATTGTTGACGCTGTTGGTGGTGTACAACTGGTCTGGTCTGTGGCTATGAAGCCCCATATGCAACAAACTATGATGGACTGTGTATTCTGACACCTTTCTATCAGAACCAGCACTAATGAGCTAGAGTAGCTTGTCTGTTGTCTGTTGTCTGTTGACCACACGGGTCAGTCTAGTGGGAACACCCCACAAGGACCTTAGTTTTGGAAATACTCAGACCCAGTTATCTAGCCATCACAATTTGGCCCTTGTTAAAGTTGCTTAAATCCTTATGTTTGCCCATTTTTCCTGCTTCTAACACATAAAATATCCTTAAACTATTCATCCGGCTTACCATAATTAGAAGATACTCACTCTTCGCTTCACCCCTCAGGCCTCTTCGGTGTCCCATACAATCCTCCTATTTGGGGATGATTCTGTATCTCTACAGGTGGTTGAACTACAGAACCATCTCCAAATAGGAGGCTGTGTACTCAGTACAAACCCAAGATAAATCAATAGATTTGCTTTACTCAACAAGAAAGTACATCTCAGAGTTTAATCGAAGTATTTTATCTTGCACTCATTTTAAGAAAGAATTGAAAAGCCACTTTAAAATTCCACCAATTTTCTGCTTTCAGTGGTTGAGAGATTAATCACTGACAAGATTCTTATTCCAAGAAACTATTGGCTTATCTGTGGAACTGAGGAATCTGATCCAATTATGAGCAGAGACAATAAAATACTTCACAGTCACGCTCTGTATGTCTGGATCCCAGTATGCATGCGGTGTATAAATGTAACTTGTAAATATCATTGCAAAAAAAAAGACATATAGGCATTTTTTCATGCATGCTGCAAGAACATGCAGACAAATGAAACGACAGTGTAAAAGTTTGGCATTTCAGCTCTCAATCACTTTTTCCCTCATAAACCAATGATTTATCCACCCGAAAGTAAATCCCTCTCCGCTGTAGCTGTCTGAGAACTTGCATTACAATAAGACAAACGGATGACACTGTGACAGAGTTGCAAATCAAATAAAACCACTGTAGGCCTCGACCAGACAAAAAGAGCTCATTCCTATTCTTGTCGCAGTTTAATATTTCATCGCTGTGTGCCATTTTCAAAGGCAGAACTAATTTCTGACATTAATTACTAATTTCACTGATGGCATTAGCACTGATAAGTGTGATGATGATCAGATTAGTCAAGCTGTATTATGCTCAAAGACCCACAGCAACACTGTAAGAGTGCTAAAATAGAGGACAGTGACATGACAGGCATTTCACTAAATTCTCCTGTTTATGCATTATCACCAGACGAAACTCAGCAGACAGTAAAACCTTCAGCTAAAGATATTTTCGTATATTTAATTGCATTTGCTCTGAGCAATGAAGTCTCACTAAAGTAACACAGCAGAAACAAATCAGCCCTGTTTCACTCACGGATTATTGTAAATTCTTTTATAAGTGATATTTGGGTTAATGCTAACCTTAAGTCTTGTATATTAAGCTGGTTGGAAAATTTGGAATTAATGCAATGGGAAAAGCAGATTACTGGCAAAAGTGCTCATAAAGCACCTGCGCTTCCAGACTTGCAGATCACTGAAACTAATCTTCAGGAAACTTTGACCTAGAATTGATCACATGTCAAGCCCTTCTGTTGCTTTTCCATGTTTTTGCTCCTGCTAATCAATAAACTTTGCTCATGAGCCCAGAGAGAAATCTAACCGTGACCTGCTGCATCGCAATTCATGAAAGTTTCATTTTAGTTTTGACAGCTGACATTTGAATCCCAGCACCGTCTCACCGACTGAAGATGTTTGTCATCTTCAATTAAATCTCTTTCAACGGGCTGTCCAAGCTTCAGATGCAGTAGATGAAGGGTATATTTAATTTGAACAGGTCTTTGCTTTCATGCTCGTTTACAACTGTCATGTGGCCTCGAGTTCTCTGTTTTTTGTTAAAAATAAATTTGTCCTGGTATAGCGTGTGTTTGATCCAGTGTCTCTAAAAAGAACTGCACAGCATACTACCAGAAATACAGTCATGGCAAAAACAAAGTACTGTTACTGTAGGATCTGGGGCAGGCCGGGGCTTCTTCCTCTAGTTTCCTCCTTTTTTGCTCTCTCTCTCTGTCTCTGCCTTCCTCTCTTTTTCTGTTTTCTCTTAGGTGGGGAGGTGGGTGGATTATCTGTGCCTCTGCCCGTGGGCGGTTGTCTTTTCCCGGGATTACTCTCACACACCTGCAACCCATCAGTGCTGTGTATTTAGGACTGGCTGTGGCAATGATTCCCTGCCAGATTATTGTCTTTATTATGATGGTAAATTGGTCAAGTCATTGGTCAACTTGTAAGATTCTGACTTTTGCAACTTATGATCAGCAACCTTTCGGTCTCATCTGCTTTCTCGTTATCTTCCTGGAGTTCCCTCCTCACTGTTTGAGAAACTTTCCTATCTGGAGTCCCTCCTGGAGTCTTAGGCCCACAGCAATACTTGTACAGCAACATTACTCGGGTTTTTGAATCTCTTCGGAAACAAGGACTTACCTCACATGCCTGCTCACCCTCTACTGCCTTCCTCCTTTCATCTCCAAGCCTCAGCCTGCCCACCAGGTACCCCTCTCACAGCTCAGCATCCATCTTTGACAGGTAAGGACCCCTAGCTTAAATCTAGTGAGCTATTGCAGCCCTCCTCTCCCAACTGGCGTTTGTTAAACTACTGGTCCCCCTCTTCACAGACCCTGAACACCACTATCAGCCATCGCCTGATAAACCACCGGTTCTCCTTTCACCCTGATCAGTTGTCCGAGTCTGCTTATAGGGTCCATTCTTTGTAAAATTAGATGAACAACAACATACAACATACGACATACAACGCGGTGTCATTATTTATTTACCAAAAAATAAAATGCAGAAGCAGTGTGTGACAAACTAAGGACTAAGGATCCTTACTGCTTTCATAGGAATGGAGAGAGAAAATAGCAGCCAGGTACTGATAATCCAATCGACTTAATTAACCCTCATCCTCCCAAAATATTTGACATTCATAAACCAAACTTGGTGCCTGGGAACCCCAAGAATAATTTACTTGTAATGATAACAAATAATAAAAACAAAATGTATTTTAATTCATGCCATGTAACGAAAAAACAATACAGTTTTTTAAATGATCATTTTTGCAATGGTACAATTAATTTGAATACTTTATAAAACAAAAATCGATACTTTTCTTTAATAAAACATTCAGCTTTATCTCAAGTACATTATGCATTATTACTGAAAAGCTTTTTTTTTAAACAATCCTTTGAGTCTGGTATCACTTATAGTTTTCATCAGTTTCAAGTAAACATTATTCGTGTTGTTTTTATGCTGAATTCAGTCATTTAGGTCATTTAGTTCTAATATCTTGGATCTGCTCTGGAGTCTCCTCCCAGAACATTCCCAGAACCGTTCACTTCACCCCCATCTCAAACTGTTTGTTGCTTAAATTTGAGACCCATGGGAAACATGAAGTGAACAAGCAGCTGAGTTTATTCAATTATCGGAGAAATCGAGTGCTTTTGACAGGGGTCCCCATGGACCACAAAACATTTGTATCTTTTAAAAGCACTAATAGCACTCATAAAACAATTGGAATGAATGAATATACCTCTGGCGTCAGCATGGGCACAAGTCATGTCAGCAAATGTGGTCACCTCTAAAGAAAGTTATGACAGTCTGCTAATTTGGAGCATTTAGGTGTGAGTTAACACCAACGTGAAAAGGAGCTGTCATCACAGTTGTTGTTGCCCATTGGTCTGGGAAGGATTGTCAAGCCATTTCCAAACAAGTTGAAGTCCATCATTCTACACTGAGAAATATTACTGACAAGACAGCTGCCAGTCTTCCTAGGAGTAGACGTCTCAGATCAATGCCCATAGTAACTGTAAAAAAAACCCTCCAGATCTACATCTCAGACTGAAGTGGATGCTAAATATTAATGTTCATTATATTAGAATGAGATGAAGACTGAATAAGTACATCTTATTTGAAAGAGCTGTCAGGAGAAAGCCTCTCCTCTCTAAAAAGAACATGGCAGCACAGCTCAGGCTTGCAAACTTGAACAAACCACAAGGCTTCTGGAACAATGTTCTTTTGACAGACCAAAGTATGTTATGTTGGGCAAAGCGCACAGCAAATGAAAACCAAACATAGCAAGTCAACACAAACACCTCATATTAAGACCTGTTAAGGACTCGGTTTTTACCCTGATATGCAAAACCTTAGAGCCTGCAGAGGCAGCTCTTTCTTTTTACCGTGACGGTATACAGGGAGTGCAGAATTATTAGGCAAGTTGTATTTTTGAGGAATAATTTTATTATCGAACAACAACCATGTTCTCAATGAACTCAAAAAACCCATTAATATCAAAGCTGAATGTTTTTGGAAGTAGTTTTTAGTTTGTTTTTACTTTTAGCTCATTTAGGGGGATATCTGTGTGTGCAGGTGACTATTACTGTGCATAATTATTAGGCAACTTAACAAAAAACAAATATATACCCATTTCAATTATTTATTTTTACCAGTGAAACCAATATAACATCTCCACATTCACAAATATACATTTCTGACATTCAAAAACAAAACAAAAACAAATCAGCGACCAATATAGCCACCTTTCTTTGCAAGGACACTCAAAAGCCTGCCATCCATGGATTCTGTCAGTGTTTTGATCTGTTCACCATCAACATTGCGTGCAGCAGCAACCACAGCCTCCCAGACACTGTTCAGAGAGGTGTACTGTTTTCCCTCCTTGTAAATCTCACATTTGATGATGGACCACAGGTTCTCAATGGGGTTCAGATCAGGTGAACAAGGAGGCCATGTCATTAGTTTTTCTTCTTTTATACCCTTTCTTGCCAGCCACGCTGTGGAGTACTTGGACGCGTGTGATGGAGCATTGTCCTGCATGAAAATCATGTTTTTCTTGAAGGATGCAGACTTCTTCCTGTACCACTGCTTGAAGAAGGTGTCTTCCAGAAACTGGCAGTAGGACTGGGAGTTGAGCTTGACTCCATCCTCAACCCGAAAAGGCCCCACAAGCTCATCTTTGATGATACCAGCCCAAACCAGTACTCCACCTCCACCTTGCTGGCGTCTGAGTCGGACTGGAGCTCTCTGCCCTTTACCAATCCAGCCACGGGCCCATCCATCTGGCCCATCAAGACTCACTCTCATTTCATCAGTCCATGAAACCTTAGAAAAACCAGTCTTGAGATATTTCTTGGCCCAGTCTTGACGTTTCAGCTTGTGTGTCTTGTTCAGTGGTGGTCGTCTTTCAGCCTTTCTTACCTTGGCCATGTCTCTGAGTATTGCACACCTTGTGCTTTTGGGCACTCCAGTGATGTTGCAGCTCTGAAATATGGCCAAACTGGTGGCAAGTGGCATCTTGGCAGCTGCACGCTTGACTTTTCTCAGTTCATGGGCAGTTATTTTGCGCCTTGGTTTTTCCACACGCTTCTTGCGACCCTGTTGACTATTTTGAATGAAACGTTTGATTGTTCGATGATCACGCTTCAGAAGCTTTGCAATTTTGAGATTGCTGCATCCCTCTGCAAGATATCTCACTATTTTTGACTTTTCTGAGCCTGTCAAGTCCTTCTTTTAACCCATTTTGCCAAAGGAAAGGACGTTGCCTAATAATTCTGCACTCCCTGTAAAGCAATAGTCAGAAACTGTGCTTTTGGCTTAAATAAGCTGTTAATGTCTTCACATGATGTAAAGTTGGACTTAACCTTTACAGATATTTTTATTTGTAGTATTTTATTTTATTCTTCTGCTTTTTTGTCTGTTTGCACATTCATGTTTTACTGTATGTGAAAAGTTCAGTTTTAGCTTAATTTTGATTGGTTAAATTATTATTATTGTTATTATTATTACTGGTCATGAAGAAACGCAGTTCCACTGGATAGTCTTTTGAATCCTACGTAATATTTACCTAAGGTATTCCACTTACGGTAAGTAATTAAAATGGAGCCTAGTATGAAAACGATAATAACATTTCCTCTCCTTGGTGTAGTTTTCTGTCATCTTTATTCAGACAAGTTCAGTGGTTAAGTTTGATTAATTTAATGGAGGGATTCACATCTGTGATCCCTTAATACTGTAAAAACAAGTGTCTACGATTAAGTCTATGTTGCAGAGAAGTTCGTCTCAGAAGAAATTTGCCCTCACTGAATGTTTTCGTCCTCAGTAGTTGCTGGAACCTGGTGAGGTAAACAGGATTGCATTTAACATGCAACAACAAAGATATTCTTTCCCCCCTTATTTTGTAAATTGTACTTTAGTGATCATTTCAGGACCAGCTTGGGATCTGGTTGTGAAGCAAAACAAAAAGGGCAAAGTGGGACATCCCTTGTGTTCAGTTCAATCCACTGCAAAAAAGAGTTATATTAACAGATATACTGTACATACAAATCTATAAGTTCAATAAGTAGAGACTGGCAGAATTTAACATGATTTGCTGAGATATTGATTTGTTGATGAGTTTCTGATGACCCATCACGGCAGAACAGAATCCCAGTGGTGAAAGGATTTAGGACTGGACAGGCTGGAATCTAGCCACTGATGGTGGTGAAGATGAAGCTTGTGACTATGGTGAGGTGGAGATGGGGACAGGTGGGTTGCATGAAGGACAGTCTGAAAGTGAGAATGACAGAGAGCACAGATTTAAACCACACAGAGTGGAGTCTGACTGGCTCAAAGAATCCAGGCAAGAAGATGATTGGACTAGAGTAATGACGTCAGTAATGAGACTGACAGCGTGGGAAAGTGGTAGTGATGTAATGAACAAACTAGTGGCAGAACAAAGAGGAAAGCAGGCAGATGAGTGATTACAGATCTTCCTCATTGAACTTACACATATGCTTCATTTGCTGAAATTCATAGCTGTTATAAGCAGAGAATGAACATGTATGGAAGTCTTGAACTCGAAAACCTTTGCTTCTCTTGCTCAGAGTATTCCATTTTCTAGTTTTCATTATCTGAAACAATCATTCTTCTATTGTGGAATGCTACTTTGTAATTGATAGAGGATGCTAACCAAGCCGTGAAATATGCGTCTTCACTTTGGGGAGTAGCTGAATTGTCTTTCACAGTTGGCTGTTCTGCTCAACAACTCATTCAGATTTCGGGGAACTAATAATAGAACTCCAAGAATAAAACATAAAACTGGATGTTTTTCCTCACAGAGTCTTCAGCTTTACTTTCCTTGAAAAGACATGCTTTCAAATGCACATCTTATTTAGCCCTGTAGTACACAATGCTGGAAAAACAGCATCAGACTTCAGACGTCCATATTTAGATCAGAATGTGTAAATGCTGCCCACGTAATAAAATGACTCTGTGTGCAAATGAACCAGACTTTTTTTTTTAAAACAATAAAAGTGTAATGAGAAGTGAGGTTCAATAAAGTGAAGAACTCGGGGAATTGATTCAACCAATCTCTGTGTGGCGTGATGAGTCACTCTGTCTCAGAGAATATGCACCCATACCCATGGAAGCGATTAGGAGCACTTTGTAATGATGCCTTCAACTTTGATTTATTGAAGTACAACCTGTTTTGGAGTGCGCTATATGTCTAACCTTGAAGGGTAACCAGAACCTCAGGGAATGTGACTCACAGTCTACATTCCAGAAAAGTGGAAGGGGGAAAACTTGGAGATGGGTCACAGAAACACATAAATGAAAGTGTGAATTGTGTTTAAAGAAAATGAAAAACCAAAGTTGAAACAAAAAGGAAAGCGGTGTATTTTTTCTCACAACTCGAATGTTTGCTTTTTGGCAACAAAAGACCACCATGGCATCAACCAGACAGAACAAACTTCTTTTTTTCTCTATCCAATAATTACGTTTTTATGTCACCCTGTGTTGATGCTTGGAAAGTCTGTAAAGCCTGTCTGGCCCGAGTGAATCAGCTAAATCACAAGTCCTGTGATGCTGCGAGATAAAAACAATGTTGATAGCTTGTAATAAACATGCCAGGTTCTCTAAAAGCTGAAAACTCTGATGGCTGGCAGAAAGCTTTGAAGTTGGAGCTCACCTACCAACCTACCACCATCTCGCTTCTCCTCTTGTTTTGTTCTTATTAGGGAACTGGCAAAGACTCCAGGCACATCACCTAGAATTCAAATGTATGAAAAAAAGGGAATACATCAAAACCTCTGCTGTGCGTCTGCGTGTATAAGAGCGTGCACCCATAACCTACATTTATTTATCTTAGCTACACATAGCTAAAGGGATGCCTTGTTAACCAAGCAAGATGCAGACTTTCTATTTCGTCCCAGGTTGCAGAGCTTGTGACCCAGAAAGAAATCTGTGGTCTGGGGCTTTCTCTTCAGTGGTCTCTCCCTCACGGCCTAACATGCATTCAAATGCACACAGCGGCACGTTTCAGACTGGCAGGTAATGCAGGAAGGCCAGCTTTAGAGGGCATAAAATATTCATGTGTGTCTATAAAGTGCTGGCAAGGTTTCCTGGCTCACAGGTATTGCTGCTGTCTGTGCTTCTTCATCACTGCCTGACTGCTTAGACCCTGAGGTGCTAGATTTGTCATAGGGTATGATTGGACAGTATGTGGAAGGCCCAACAGAGAGAAAGTCCCTCCACCCCTCCCAAAGTGGTCTTCTTTTGTTCCAGGATTGCAATATCATGTGTCAGTAATATCAGGTAAGCCTGATACCGGTGTTGATGGATTAGTTCTACTAGAGTTGTAAAGGGTCTGGTCATGAACACCTGCCCAGACTGTGCCAGTGGAGAGCCGCCCTGCTTTGTGTCGCATTTACAGCCAGTGGGTCATTGTAGTCTGTGAAGAGATGTTGGTTCAAGGTCTCTTTAGTGCAGAGCAGACAAGAAGAAACATGGAGGAGTGTTGGACATGAGCACTCGAGCCTTTCTTTTCCTCCCATGAGTGTCTGGGTGGTGTTCCAGAAACTTCTAGTCATCTGAATCTCCAAAGTCAAACACAGAGGATGAGAGAGAGGGAGAGGAAGAGAGAGAGAGAGAGAAGAGAGAGCGAGACCCACACCACACAAGCTCGCTGACGCTCTGAGTATCTCCCTTTTACTTTGCAGCCTCCCATCACTTCCCTCTCTGTGCTGACCCACACCTGTACCTTCTCCCAAATCGGCTGATATCTTCTGGCCCCGAACTCCAATCTTAAATTAAGAAACTGATGGAGTGGAAGAAGGAGAGTTTCACTCGATAGAAGAGCAGCTGTCAGCAACAGAGTTGCTTTAAAGAAAATCGCCCGAGGGGGACAGAAACAGACGGGGACGAGCGGAGACAGGCGAAGGAGCGAAAAAGAGAGGAAGACTGCTTCAGGTGACCGAGTTGAAATGGAGGTGCACGGCATGCGCGATTAGGGAGCGCTGGGCTTTTGTTAAGGTGGATTACAAAAGTGAAAAAGCCTCCAGAACTGACCGGGACCGCCTTTTTTCTGCTTGAGTTGACGGATTGTCTCCGAATCATGAACGTGTCGCCTCCAGACCGCAGGAAAAACATGCGAGAATTGGCTCTGGAGATTGGCATCAGAGTTCTGCTTTTCGGAGTTTTCGTGTAAGTAAAGGCTCCAGCAGCTGAGTTATCTGAGAAACACTGAAAACATTCAAATTAATAATAAAAATAATAATAATGAAAAACTGCCTGGCAACTACGCGCGTCTTGGCGATGACATTCATTTTCGTCACTGATGTTATGCATATGCCTTTCCATTATTTCGACACAGAAGTGTTGTGTTCAGGTTTATGTGCCGCGGTGTGGTGCTGAACGAACAGGTCCCCGTGCTTGTGTGTGTGTGTGGCGGGAGCTGCGGTTCAGCAGCGTGGACAGACCGCTGTCAAACCAGCAGCAGACCGACGCTGTGGTTAACAGGTTGCAAAAAACAAAAACAAAAAAAACCAACTTAAATCTCCACCAGAATAGACTTTCTGTTATGAGCGCGCTCTGTACTGACTCTTATGAAAGAACTAGTATCTAGTTTCTTTGGATCACAGCCGGTTAGAGAGCTGCAGCGACAGCTCATCTGACCGTTTCACTAGACACGACACAGTAATCTAACTAAGCACACAATGATGAAATGATACTTTGCCCCCCTTTTTTTCTGTGAAGCTTCTTCCTCGCAAGCAAAAACTAACATAAATAGATTATAATTGTTTGTCTATCTTGGAGCTTTTAAGCTCCAGGTGCATCATGATTTTATCATTTACCATTTTGCTTATTTTTATGCTCGATATCATCCCAGTTGAGCTACAAGTCCCGATATCTACAATGCATCCCCTTGCTGCATCTTTTCCATTTATGGGAAAATAAAAGAAGAAGGAAAAAAAGAAGAAGACGCTCCTCTGATTTTGGAGTGTGTAGACACAGTGCGTGCATTCCGTGTGTGTCATTAATATCTATCTCTTGCCTAAGTGGTCCAACTCTGTGTGTGTTCTCACAGCAGACGGATTATCCGGCCAACAAGAGCCTGATGGTGTGTCCTGATTGTGTTTGACATGGATAAACTCAGATAGAGAGATAAAAAAAATGCATAAAGTATCTTGGATATGCCCTTTGTATATTTGAATGTGATACTAGGCTCTAGGATTTGCTTCTGTGAATCTGTGCCACATTGAAAGAAAAATGCAGTTTCACACAATATAATCTTCATCATCATCACGAGGCAAGTGTTGTATTGTAGCACAGAAGCCCCAGCCACAAAGCACTTGATCACCTTAATGAAGTGAGTTTTACTCCCCATATTCCCTCTACACTGCACAGAGCTTTAATCTGCTTCTGATGACACTCAGTCTCCCCCATCAGTACACTTGATCTACCCCTAATAGGATATTAAGAGCAGGATGGTTACCAAGCATCACGTTCTTCTATGAGACAGTGCACACACACAGACATGCACTGCATGTTGTTCAGCTTTGGGAAGGTTGTTACTTCCCTGCTGGGCTACATTTGATACCGATACCTTGGATTAAATAGGATTAACTAGTGACAAAGCTGGTGAACCAAGAAGCCATAGAAGCCAGATTCCTTTGTTTGCTGTTCATTTTGATTTGATGGATACAGAGTGCCAAATTTTAAGAGCAAGTTTCAATCGTGTATTCAGAGAAGGGAGAATTTGATCTTCTGCGTTTCTTTGGGGCTCGAAGTTATTGTTGTATCGAACAAGTTTTATTTCAGCAGACCAGATAGAGTCGCCCTCTGGCCTCGAAGGGCAGCGGATCCTGTTCGTATCTAACCTCGAAGACTGTGGTGAAGGCAGGATAATTGGGGTCAACTAGTTTCTGTTGTTTTCTCCGCTGAAGGTGTAGAGGACAGGTTTTGGCTGTCGCTATCCGTGCCTGCTGTGCGGTGTAGGCTTGGTGTAGGTGTAATGCACTGTATTTTTATCTTGGGAAGAAAACGACAGTCTCATCTGTGCATGTTTGCCAGGGCGATTTACCAGTCGTCTTAAATTTAGTTTCACAACTTGGTGTTTTCTTCCTCTGCAGCTCACTCTTGAATTTGACAAACTGGAAGGAAAATGAAGAAAAGATTTTTGCTCATTTTGCTGTTCATATTCTTTCATAATTGTGAACATGTACCGAGGGGAAATGAATGAATTCATCCTGAAGTAGGTCTAACGAGCAGATATGAATGCATCAGAGGTGTCTTTCCCATATGCAAGTTTGGTAATTCGGTTTGTCTTTGATTCTGATTAAATAATGCTGACTGTGGCAAGGAAGTTATTCTCTCTGCTTGACTGCCCACCCACACAAACAGTGGACTTTAATCCTAAGAGGCTTGAAATCTCTGCATTATTCACATCCAAATTTTTCCAAAGACAGCCTGCCTTTAAGGGAACGTTACTTTCTATTTGCCCTTGCTTGCCAAGCTGCTGTCTGTTCCAAGCCTCGGGAGATGCAGTGACCTTAGTGAGAGGCTGAAAGTGTGACTTTGGGTTGGCCCTGTGCTATGAAACCACTAATGCCATGCAGTCATCATAGGTTAGCACCCCAGGAGTCACGCATGTCTTATTCTAAAGGGATATGATCTCTGACATTAGGCAAAGTATAAAACAAGAGAAACACAAATAAACACAAAGATAAAGTCCTTTTTTAAAAAAAATCTCTAGTTAAATGCTCAGCAAAGAAGGAGAGGATAATGAGATTGGTCTTATTTCCCTTTCCTTGTAATCCAGAGCGCAACAAGCAAGAGCTTAGACAAATACCAAGGACTCATTTCTTCCTTGAGTGGTTGTGTGACAGAGCTCGTGTCCTCAATCAAGCAATACAAGCTTGAATTTTGTCAGTGTGTTTGTCCCGAAGCTCATAGTCGGACAATTGAATAAGCACGTCCCATAAATACCCGAACACTGCTTGCAAGCAGAACAGGCGACAAAAGCAAGAAAGACAGAGACAAAAAGAAAGAGACAGAAGAGGAAGATAAGATGGAGGACACACAGTTAGGGAGATCTAGATTGTTGAGAGATTTTCAAGATTAAGACCTGAGGCTCAGAAAATAGATAGGCACCATAACAACCGTGAGAACCCGTATCAAAGCAATCTAAAAGCCTCTTGATTGCCCAGAGAAGATGGCTGCTATTTTACAGGCTGTCATACACAGCAAAACAGAGTAGATCTGTTTGTGCCAGAAGCAACAATTTGGAACCAGGCAGAAATTACTTATTTATTGAAGAAAATTATGGTGATAAAAAAGGATTATTCTTAATTGCATGCATTGGTAATGAGGCATACTAATGTGTGATCTGAAGCTGGCATCAGCCATTAGATCATTTTTTGATATGCAGTGTCATGAAAAACTATTTGCCCCCTTCCTGATTTATTTTTTAGTATTTTTCATTTGTATTTTTTGCATATCTGTCACACGTACATGTTTGAGAGCAAAAGGTTTTTAATATTCGACAAAGATAATCCGGGGAAATACAAAATGCACTTTTTAAATATTTCTTAAATGAAAGAAACTGTCTACACCCCCCTATTCATATGTGGAAAAAGTAACCGCCACCTCATGTTAAATCATGAAATAACTGCGTAACCACAATTTTTGGAAAGCTGAGTCACTCACAGGCCTGATTACTGCCAGGCACGTTGAATCAAGAAGTCCTTAAACAGAATCTGTCTGATGTATGCTAAAAGATACCAAAACGCAACCATGATCTAAGAAACTCTGGAGTAGATGAGAAACAAAAACGTTGACAACAGTCACTCTGGAAAGGGTCACAAAGCCAGTATTTAAGGCTCTGGGACTCTAACCATGGTGTGAGCCATTATCCACACATGCAGAAAACTTGGAGCAGCAGTGAATCTTCCCAGGAGTGGCAAGCCTACCAAAATTACTCAACAACTCATCCAGGAGGTCACAAAAGAACCCAGAACAGCATTTAAAGAACTGCAGGCCTAACTTGCCTCAGTCAAGGTCAGAGGTCTTGTTTTACATTTGCCAAAAAAACTCCTTGATGATCACCAAGACTTTTGGGAAAATGCTCTCTGTACTGACGAGACAAAAGTTGAACTTTCTGGAAGGTTTTTGTAATATAGCATTTGATGGTCTGATGATCTGGGCAATTTTGCTGCTTCAGGACCTGGAAGACTTACCATAGTTCTAAAAATTTGCTCTCTATCAGAAAATCCTGAAGAAGAATATCTGACCATCAATTCATCCCCTGAAGCTCAAGCACACTTGGTTTATTAAACAGATTTAAATCTGAGATCCTTAAACAGGCCCCTTGTGTTCAAAAAACCTCCAATATAACAGAACTAAAACACCTCTGCAAAGAAAGTGGGCCAAAGTGACGTGAAAATTAGTCATAGCCTGTTATCACAACCGGCTGATAGATTTAGGAGGCAGTTTCTTTTTCACACAGGGCCAGAGAGGTTTGGATTACTTGTTTCCCTTAACAAATAAAATCATAATTTAAAAACTGCATTTTGTATTTACTCGGGTTACCTTTGTCTAATATTAACATGAGTTTGATGCTCTGAAACATGAAAGTGTGACAAATATGCATAAAACTAAGAACTCAGGAAGGGGGTAAAATGCATTTTCACAGCACTGTAGTTGCTGTCAAATGAGGTTAGATGCAAGTGTATTGAAATAACACAATTCATCCCTCAAAACAGTGACTGCACATCATTCCCCATCTCAGAGGAAAGTTTAGGCAGTAGCGAGATACAGCCCAGAGCGTTAGCCAGTCTCAGAGATGATGGGGAGGAGCAGAGTCTTGAAAGAAACTTGGACTTTTTGAGAATAAACAGATTGTTTAGTCAACACGTCTGTTGGATTAAAGGTACTTTCAGCTGCTCAATATTTTCCTGAGGGTGGATCTGCATGTTTGATTTGGCAGAGATTTTTCACCACTTTACACCAGATGCCCTTCCTGACGCTATCCTCCCGTTTATCTGGGCCTGTGATCCCCTGAGGCTGGGTTTATTTCTCCTGCCGGTTATAAACTAGGGATCTTTCACGTGTAGAAGTGAACGTGTTATTGGATTAATGGTTAAAAAGAGAGACAGAAAAAAAGAGCGATGCAGAGTTTAAACTAAGCTGTAATCCAGATATAATTAGTCCTGGTTGATTACCATGACTGCAGTTTAATGATACAACAATAATTCCTTAAACATCAAACACAAGTGGAAATACAGGTGACTCTGTTTTTAGTGCAATTAGCTCACTTTGGTTTTATAAAGATGTCTGATCTGATCTGGATCTGATGTCACGCAGCACATAGTACAAAGAGCCGTTGTGCACAGCGAATCACAGCGCCGATGGTGACCCTGTAGAGGAGGATTCAGCCAGTCACCTACAGCTCTTCATCTAACCACTCCTCTAACTGTGCCTGCGCCGTCTCGTTCCATTTAAAATTTAATGGACCGCTAAAAAAAAAGAAAAAAAAGATTGTTGATAAGCAGTCATAGTCAGCACTTACTTCAGTGCAAAACACATTGCAGTTTTTAAATCTTTCATAATTAATCCCTCATGTTTTGCCAGTCCAACGCTTTTAATGTGAGGCAGCATATTCTCTTTACATTAGCAGTAGCTTAATACTCTTACTTGGCAGTCTCCTGGTCCTCGTTTGAAGAGAAATAACAATAGATGGCGAGGCTGTTATCAGTGGTGTGGAGAATTTTTTTTTGTTTTTAATTACATGCATGCATAGTTTTCTTGTGCAAGAATACCCTCTGTGCTTGGAAAATCTAAATTCTGCACGGGTCTTTTCGTTGCATCCAACAAACATTACATTACATCAAGAGTGATTATAGAATGTAAATGAAAAGGAGCTGAAAAAAAAAGCTATAATCAAAATGGGGGTCTGAGATCATGAAAGCATTAATGTAATAAAAGATTAGAACTTTAAAGTGGTATGGACACTAAAATATTCTTGGCCTTTCTCCCGAACTCCACTCACAGAAACGGTAGAAATAGTGTAATTATTTTAATATAAGATGTCAGTAAAGAGATTTTTACCCAGAGGGCCACAGGTGTGAGTGCCAAAGCCATAATATAAAGTGCTGAATTTTAATCCTTGTAATCAGAAAGAGCCGACCCCCAAAATAGACACAGTAAGTCTGCAGCTTTGCAGCCTTCAGCTCTTCGTTTTATTCATCTGTCTATATGGTTTAGTCCAAACGCTTTTTCCCCACGGGCAAAATTTCTAAGTAAACAAGATCACTCCTGCACAGTACACAGTGGGTAATGGCAAAGAGAGGGGGTAAATTCTGCAGTCCATTAAGTCCAGTGTGGAGCATTTAGACTCAGATACAGTGTTCAGAATTTGGATGACTGAACTAGAAATACAGACGAGCAAGAATTGGGGTAGCAAACGTTGACTGGTGAGAAAGAGGACTCCAGAGGGATGCTGCTGTTGTACTATCTGCCTGTATACATATTTATTATGTTCGGCTGTGGACAAACATGACTTCTCAACACTGACACATCGCCGTCTTCAGTCATTTGCCATTTGTGTAAATCTCATAATACCCGTCTTCATAATTATAATATATTCTCCTCGCCTTAATTTTTCCTGCTACCACATTTGAAGCACTGAGTCACGGGTCATCCAATCTGTGACCCTCATTATCTTTGAGATGAAGAAAGAATTGAGATTGCATGTTTGACTACTGACTGTAGCAAGGCACTGAAATACTTCCTGACTCGATAACACAAACAGACCGAGTCAGCAAGCGGTGACTGAAACAGTGTGACCTCAGTAGTGTTCCCTTTGTACATCTTTGTCTGAAGAGCCCAGGGAGAGCACCCAATGTTGTGCTTGATTGTATAAGCTATATTCGACACAGTAACTTAATCCCTAAATGTGTAGGTTTAATAAAGTGGCAGTTTATTCAACAGTTTCGAATTAAACCAAAAAACTATATGAGTGAAAATACAAAAGAGACAACATCAGACTATGTGAGGTAATTTTAAAAAGAAATCACATTTTGGATGCGATTGTGATTAGTGACCATGGTGAATTGGGAATCTGAGTGGTGTGAGAAGATTTGAGAAAAGATTAGCAGAAGGAAAGCTCTATTAGCAAACGAGGCAGATGCTGCAGCAAAAATATCCATGAATCCAGCGAGAGCAGAGGCAGCTGACTCTCACACCAAGACCAGGGAATCCCTGACAGCTCAGTCTGTCACCGCTCTAAGCTACTCTGGCATTTCATTCTCCACAATCGTTTGATCAGCTCATTATGTCTCGCTGTCCCTGCTGTCATTTTTCCAAACCCGTATCTTTATCCCTCCATGGGTAGCAGATTGCTCAGTTACTCTCTGTGTGTCCTTTACACCAGTCTGCCTTAAAGGGGTACTGCAAGTCGCTTTGTGAAGATTGCCTTGTGGGTCAACTTACCTGTTAGATGAAATTTACTGTAAGAAAAAAAAGTCAAACAGTACTATGCAACAGTCTTGAGCTGCCCTTCATGTCTTTATTTTCTGGTAGGAAAATTAATCAGAACACATGCAAACATACACAGAGATACAGTATAAAAGGAAAAAACTGGGTTTGTACAGATCTTATGAGCTTGAAGATGAATATTTAGTTTGACCACATATGAACTCTCTTAGGTGGCCTTGTTTCTCTGTCAAGCTGATTCAACACTACTTCAGTAAAGTTGAGGTCCGGGCTCTGGGGAGACCAAATCCATGACTGATAGTGTTCATGATGGTTTTTCAATTCAGTTCAATTCAATTTTATTTATTATGCGCCAAATCACAACAACAGTTGCCTCAGCTCGCTTTATATTGTAAGGTAGACCCTACAATAATACATACAAATAAAAACCCAACAATCATATGACCCCCTATGAGCAAACACTTTGGTGACAGTGGGAAGGAAAAACTCCCTTTTAACAGGAAGAAACCTGAACCAGGCTCAGGGAGGGGCGGCCATCTGTGGCAACCGGTTGGGGAGAGAGAAGGTTTGTTTGGAATCACTGTAGTGCCGCAAAATGAAGATGTTCTGAATCTGATGCTTTTCAGATGGTACTGCACGGTGGATCAAAATCTGATGCTACTTCTTGTGTTCATAATTCCATCAAGATCCACTGGCACCATGACCATGACACAGCCTCCAGTGTTTTACTGGATTCATCACTCCATAAGACCTGTTTTAACTGATTAACATTCCAGTTCTTCTGTAATTAGAAATACTTTAGCATTTTCTCCCCTAAACCAATGGCTAAAATTGGTTCTTTGCTAAGTTGTCTGTTTTGTGCTTCATCCCTTGAGTTAGGTGCCTTTTTTATGCTCGTAACAGTGATTCATAGGTCAGTGTTAAAAGAGGATTAACAAACAATAAAATATTGCCTGGACTTCAGGTACAAGGACTGAAAATGAATAAAAGAAACAATATTTTATGAATGTCAAACTCTCATCTTTGACACGTTTCATGGATTCAGCTAAATAAACTGGAAAAATTATGTGATGTGACAGTGGGTTTTATTGGACGAGGCAGCTAACACATTCATGTTCACTTGGATGCATAGGTCAGTGTTAAGTGGCCAAAAAACCAACAAAGAACCCATCAAAACAAAACAAAGAAAGAGAAAAAAACTATTGCCTGAAAATAGTCAAGTACACGGAATTAAAATGAGCAAAATACCCGCCAAAGTCCAAAGAAAACCTTTTGAAAACCTTCAGAAAGCCTGGAGAACTATTGCTCTTTCAGTGCACTTTAAAGAATTACAAACAAATATGGCTTCTTGGAAAGAAAACATTAAGAAATGAGGGGTGGCTCAAGACTTTTGCACATTACTGTAGGAGAAGCAGAAAAACCCTTAATCTAGTTAACAATAAATCACATTACAGATTTTTGAGTTATTTTTTGTCGTGAATTTACGACATCTGAAAACAGTTCCAACTTTTACATCCACTCTGAGTTCAATGTTGTTGTCATGCGCCTTAATAATTTATCATATAGCACAGAGTTGCACTTTTCCTCCCAAATCTAATTCCCAGCCTTCCCACTGCTCGTATTACAAAGTGAAAATAATAAACTTAACCAGTTTCCATCATTGTACTGGGGGGGTCTTAAAAGTCAAAGAAGAATCTTGTAAAAACTACAGTAACAGCAGGGATTGTGCTTTACATGTGGCGTTTTCAGCTGGAAAAACAAAACAAATACTGGAATGTAACCACTGTTCAGAATTATGAGCTTTTATATTTTCTTATGCTTAGGGAAAAGCTCTTACTGCAACATGGTATTGTGTTCTGGTATTGCAATTTCACCATTGTAAAATATGGATGTCAATCTCAGTTCTAGCCATAAACAAATCTTAATGTTAAAACTGTTCCTTTTGTAAAATAAAGCGGCTCAGCGATCAGGTTGAAGCTCAGAGGATGCAAATGATGGAGCTGTAATGATGTTATGAAGATAAACTGCATCACATTATTTGTTCATTTTGTGCTTCCATTCTGTTCATCTGAACATGTTCTCTAAAACTTTAAAGTTTCCCCATTATTTTAGAAGTATTTGAACCATGACTGGTGCTCGGTAGATGTAGGCTGTGATGAGGGGCAGTGCTGTGGCGCTCTGAGGTGTGGAAGTGTGGAAGTGACAGCTTCTGTCAGAGTGGAGAGGAAGGTCCCCTGCACTGAGTTACACTTCCTCCTATCACGACGTTTCTATTCTTATACATCCCCCTGTCACTTCATCGTTTTATTGCCCCTTTCTTAGGTGATTTTTTTTCAGCCTCCTCTGTATTACTGTCATTTTCAGCATCATACTCTTATCTATATACAAAGACAGATGAGGGGCTGAGAAGATGAAAGAGCCTCCCGCCAACACACACACTAGCACATTTGGCAGTCTCCTGGCCCAAATCTTAAAATGTATAACAAGCATGCTCCTCTCCTTCTGGAGAAGCCTTCATCACGTCTCTGTGTGTGTGTGTGTGTGTGTGTCCCTCAAGCCCCAAGCTTTTGCTGTCAGACCACTTTTTCCTTGATGAGTATTCTGTGATTTCCTTTAGAGAATACTGCAGAGTAACTGCTTTTTGCCACAGTAAGGTGAATTTGTGGACAACGTGTGTGTTATAGTTGAAGGGAAGAAACTTACATGTATATTTTGAAATCTGTCATAACTTTAAAGTAGAATGATAAACTCTACCATTCACCCATTTTCTTCCACGTATGCAATTTAGGATCGCGGGCAGGCTGAACACAACCATTTCCATGACATTCACACCTATGGTTTAAGATTTAGAATCACTAGTTAACCCAGCCCCACTAATTTAGGTTCTTTTGATTGTGGTAAGTACCTGGAGTGATCCCACGCAGACATGGGGAGAACATGCAAACTCCACACAGAAAGGCCAGATCATGGATTTGAACCGAGAGCCTTTTTGCTAAGTGTTAAAGAAAAAGAAAGCCAAGTAATAATGAATGAATAAGTAATGAATAACACTGCGTTCCAGCTCACTAGATCAGAAATACAAATAAACAAAGTCTTTTCTTTTAATCTTTTCATTCTTTCTTTATTCTTCAACACTGTGGTGAACACAAAAGAAAAACAAATATTTGTATAATAAGGTTTAATGGTGGCACAAACTGTAGCATTACAATCTAATGAACTGGATTATGCAATAATATTCTGCACACTTGAGATACATAAAGCTACTTTTCCAGTTGAGTTTCTGTTTTCAGACAGTCCCTCTTATTATTATATCGCAGAATTACAGGATACCCACAGATACTGGTTTATAATTCTGTTGTAAAGGTGATAGGACTAATCGATAATGACTGGATCGAGACAGCTACGCTAAAAATCACATGCAGTTTATCATCCAGCTGTCAACAGACTCAAGCTCAGTCTAACTTAACCTTTTAATGTGTAAATGCTGCACACCAAGGTGCTTCAGTTCAATTAATTATGCTGATTAGACCTTGTCACAAGACTTTGAGGTTAAAGACAGCTTGATTGAATTGTCCTTGACTCTAATTAGTGAGACTGAATGTGTATGAAGTTCTGACCTCTGTGTTTCCAGTATATTCAGTAGCTAAATTAAGGTGGCATTTTCATATACATACAGTAGTTCAACCATCATGAAGTGTAGGAACTGAATATTGTTGCCAAACCTAAGAACTTAGCCTTTTTAACTCTTCTGATATTCTGTTTGTCAAAACAGGACCTACAATTACAGGTACTAGTAATCAAAGATGTTTTAATGATTAATGCCAGTGAACCAGGATGCAGAAAGCCAGGGTTCTTTAACCCTAACACACCTACATGTATCTGTAATACACATCAATGCAACCTAAGATCAAAATAATTTAATATAATTATTTAGAATGAAAGTACATCTGAAATGACATCCAAACAAAAGACAGCAGTTAAAGGCCAGAGTAAGCCCACCAGTGGCTCCAATTATTTTGGCTGATTAGAGTGTAGAGTGCTTCTCCAGACTTGGTGTGTGTGTGCAGTCATGCTTGATCAGCATCTCTCTCACTCCCTGTTTGCTTCGCTGTCTTTAATATCCTTATTAATGCACAATATGAAATGTCCTGTGGGTTTGGGTTTTTTTTGCCATTTGAAGTGTTTATATTTTGGGGTTTAGCTTCCTTTTGTTTAGTATTTCTGGTAATTCAGGTAAGTAATTTAGTAATTTTATTTAGAATTTATTAGTGCTGTCAGGGTTAATGCATTAACGTGTTAAAACGTGTTAATCCGCATTAGCGTGTTAACGCAGATCAATCCGTGTAAGGGGTTAGTCGGTGTTAACGCGTCATCGCGACTGATGTGATGAACATTTAACCCATCTGGAGCGCAGACTGACTCAAAATCCCTGAAATGTCTCTGTCAACGCATTTCGGGCAGTTTGTCCAAAGTTTGTCCATTCTGTGCTCCAGATGGGTTGAGTGTGTTAAAATATTTAATCGTGTTAAACATTATGACAGCGTTAACGTGTGTAACCCCTTACCCTTACACGGATTGATCTGCGTTAGCCTGCTAATGCGGATTAGCCCGTTTTAACGCATTAACGCTGACAGCACTAGAATGTATGTTTTTAGGTTTTTGTGTTCTTGTGGTTTATTAATATTTGATTCCTTGTTTTTACTTTTTTCTTGCCTCCTCTTTGTGATGTGATTCTCCATTCAGTTACAGTTTCAGCTGTGTCTTGTTCCCACTTCTCTTGATTATATTGCTCAAGGTGTGTCATGGGCTTTGTTTCAATCCTGGATGGTTGGATAGGATTCATATTGATTTCCACTCAATTGTTGTAAGCAAGGAAATCCAACCCTTACTTTCACATTTTTGTTTAAAAATAGCATCGTCAATGGCCAGTATAAAAGGCATTTCGGTCAATAACACTGTGTTCGCCCTAGCTTCTCCTTATCAGAGTTTCATTGACTAGAGCAGTGGTTCTTAACCTTGTTGGAGGTACCGAACCTCACCACTTTCATATGCGCAGTCACTGAACCCCTCTTTAGTGAAAAATAAAATAGGATTTTTTTCAAATTCAAGACATAGATATGTTTTTACTGGTGCACAAAATGAGCCGTGCATGTCACGGTGGAGACTCTGCCGAACCCCTGAGACCGACTCGCCGAACCCCAAGGGTTCGATCGAACCCAGGTTAAGAACCACTGGACTAGAGGAAAGAAAACCTTTCACTAGGATTAATGATTAACTCCTGAATGCGAGTAGGAACCCACAGCTATTGTTTGGAAATTTAAAAAAAAATGAAGTGACTCCATTTTCTTGTACGTGGCCATTGATTCTAAATAAAAGATGGATGGAGCTATTTCAACAGCTCCTGATTTGAAGCCTCAAGCTTAGCATCTCGTTGTTTTGAAAGTGGACATGATGACAGATGGATGGTCTGACTACAGCTGGGCTCCTCAAGCTCATACAACAGGAATTTGAATTTGCCCCTCCCAAGCATGTCATCCTTCTTGACACTAATCGGGACCCATCCATCCATCCCATCCATTCGCTTCCGCTTATCCTTTTCAGGGTCGCGGGGGGCGCTGGAGCCTATCCCAGCTGTCATAGGGCGAAAGGCGGGGTACACCCTGGACAGGTCGCCAGTCTGTCGCAGGGCCAACACACAGGGACAGACAACCATTCACACTCACATTCACTCGCATATTCACACCTAGTGACAATTTGGATTAATCAATTAACCTATCCCCACAAGCTGCATGTCTTTGGACGATGGGAGGAAGCCGGGACCTAATCGGGACCATAATTACAAAATCATGTTGTATTCACTAAGTCCTGGGACAAATGTTTATTAAATTAACAAATAAATAATCGATAGATTTTTATATTGTCAGACTTCTTTTTGCAACAAGTGGAGTCACAATCCTGCTCGCCACTAGAACGAAAGCATTTTTCTTCATTGGTTTCACTTTTCAGATCTGCACATGATATATTATTCAGGGTCTCCACAATAACAATCTTCAAGAAAATGAAAAACAAAGTCATTTTTCTGAAGTGGAAAGAAAATCACATTGAAGATAAGATTCACAACAGAAAACAACAACAAAAATACCCACGAAATACTATTAAACAAGCAAAGTAAAAGTATTACAGTGTGATAACACTGAATATATAGCCTTCACAGATAGGAGATGTATCATTATTATCCTTCAGATCCATAAAAATGCAGCATCCCTCTGTGTGTGTGTGTATCCATGTTTGTACAAGCAGTGGGCCTCATCTCCCGATGCTTTCACACTGAGTGGTATTTGCAAGGGTTTTGTACACTCACTCTTCCTTTGAATGAGCAAAAAAGCTGCACTCTCCTTCATGTTGCTGTCAACTTTAACATTTACTACAATAACCAATAAGCATGACAACAGGGATAAATGTCAGCTGTGTGTTCCAATCCCACATCTGTGTCCAATCTGTGTGAGCGATTTCTGTCGAATTCTTTCCACCTCCCTCCCTTTTCCCTTGTCTTTTTCTCTAATGCTCCAAGCATGGTTACCTTTATGCTTAACTTAATAAGCTCTGCACACACACACACACACACACACACACACACACACACACACACACACACACACACACACACACACACACACACACACACCTAACAAATTGTCTGAACTAAGCACAAAACTTATTAACTTCTGAGGTGATTGCCAATGGCAGCTATTCAGCCTGCTAAATTCATGATGTGTCTGTATAGGTTTTTTCTCATACACATAACTATCAGATTCAAAGTGAAACCTTTTATATTAAAACATTTCAAGGTTGGCTGATAAATACACTCACATAATTCCTATGTACATTCATTCAGTGGCTGTGGTTTAACCAAAGGTCACAGGATAATTATATAGAACTGTAGTGAGAGTTGCTTGGATAAAAATCTATTAGATGTACATTAGATATGAATTTTATTAGATTAGATTCTTTTTCTTTTTAGGGCCAAATTTAGGGCTAGGGTTTTTTTCCATTAATGTAACAAAGTTACAAAGACTCCCTGGCAGCCATCGGTCTTTTTCCTCTTCTTTGGGTTGTTCCCTTTAGTGGTTGCCACAGTGGATCATCTGCCTCCATCTAACCCCGTCCTCTTTTGTCACACCAACCCTTTACAGGTCCTTCTTCACTACATCCACGCACAATGTACATTTCAATTCCTTTAATTTTAAATATGTTTATATTGTCTATCCTGTAAAATAGTCAGATGTCTATTCATATTAATGTACAGAATTCACCTGCTTGCTGCTACTACTGCACATTCACCCAATTATATACTATATATATATATATAATATATATATATATTAATATATATATATATATATATATATATTCCAATATATATATATATATATATATATATATATATATATGTTCTTCCTCTACCCCCCCCCCAATTTTTGCACATGTCGAGGAGCGTGTCAGGCTACATTTCACTGTGTGTTATACTTGTATAACTATGCATGTGACAAATAAAGAACCTTGAGACCTTGAACCTTGAACTAGATTAGCATACATTTTTCACAATATCCCACTAGGTCGCGAATGTGGGTGAGTGTGAATGGTTGTCTGTCCCTATGTGTTAGCCCTGCGACAGACTGGCGACCTGTCCAGGGTGTACCCCGCCTTTCGCCCC
>NW_024582457.1:1058387-1067034 GCF_018398535.1 Haplochromis burtoni
AATCTCCTCTGTGCTCTTCCTCTTTTTCTCCACAGTTGCAGTCCTCTTCCCTCTTTTCTGCTCCACAGCTGCAGCTCTCTCCCTCTCGTCTCTCTCATGCTATAAATCTCGTGTCCTATGACAGCTGGGATAGGCTCCAGCGCCCCCCGCGACCCTGAAAAGGATAAGCGGGAGCGAATGGATGGATGGATGGATTCCCACTATCCCTCCTCTGCACATGTCCAAACCATCTCAGCTTTGCCACCCTATCGTTATCTCTAAAACGCTCGACTTGAGCTGTCCCTCTCATGTACTCATTTTTCACTCTTTCTAGACTTCTTTCTAGAGCAGCAATTTTGAAGAATTACCAGTAGCAAGTGGCTTAAAAAGAAGAACATTTTGTCAACATGGTGGAAATATGTTATTTCTAAACATATTCTTTGAAGTTTAAAGAATAAAACTTATGGTTACTACGTTAAGGCCAGCAGTACCCCACTGTTTATTGAAAAATACTTACTCAGCCACATATGTATATAGTTACACTTTACATGTTACACTTAAAGGAGCTTCTCAGCCGTGGAAAACTCTACCATGAAGCTCCTGGTGCACGGTTTTTGTGCTGATGTCGATGCCAGAGGATGTTTTGAGTGCTGCACTTTTCACTCTATAATTTTATGTGGTCTGCCAATTTTTTGACTGAGTTGCTGTCGCTCCTAAACTCTTAATCTTTGCAATAATACCACACTAATAATAATGTAGAATATCTTGGAAGGAAGTAATTTCAGAAAGTGAAATTACTGATGTGTTGCAACAGTGGGGCTCTGGCTATCACAGCACCCCAATCAAATTCAGTGAGCTCTTTAGAACGACCCATTTTTTGACACACGTCTGTAAAGGCAGGTTGATTCTGCCTGTGACAGTGGAAGTGAAAACACCTGAACTCAAAGGTGTGGCCGACGTTTTTATTCATAGTAGTGCATGTTAATCATTATGCACTGCTGTGTATACCACCTCCATTTCCACAAATCAAATCTTTTGTATTTAACAGAGCCTGGAACCAGAGCCTGTTTAAAGGGAGAATATCTTTAACTCATCATTAAAGATATTGGTATGAACAAAAAGACTGTATAACATTGATGGTCACACACCTTTTTGCTTCTTGATGCTTTGCCTGTTAAGCATTGTGGCTGTTAGTAGGGATATTCCTGGGTGACTAATTTCTTCAAAGACTAAACAAAGGGGAAAAAAATAAACTAACCAACTTGTCTAAAATTTAGAAAGATGCTGCTATCAACTTAAACTGGAGAACTGTTTACTGGAAAATGTCAAAAACTCTCTAAATAAAGGCATTTGAAACAATTAATTGCATTCTTCAATAATGATTCATGCTGCTTAACCTGGCGTTGTACGATATAAATACAGCCCTACTTCGAGCCCTTCCTGGTAGATTGAACACCTCACCCTATCACTAACAGAGCGTAAGCTCATCCTTTCGCCTTTTAAAGAACTAACAGTTACAGTGTTAACAAACAGAAAAGGTGTAAATTTACAGATTTATGGTATTTCTCAACATTGATGCGCCATCTGGTGGCCGGTGGATGCATAGCATTTAGAACACAACAATTTAACTGCACTGGGCATCAATTAAAAAGTAAAATGGTTAGTTTAAACATCTAGTGTGTTTGGTACCGACTAGTGACAATAGCAAAGATTGGTCAACTAGTCCACTAGTGTTCTTTGTTAAATAATTGCTTTCAAAAAGCTTCGAGAGTTCCCCTTTAAATGACTTGAATGATCTGAGATGATGAGCAAACAGCTGGTAGCTTCAATGTTGACACAGGATAAGGTCACCCAGTCTTGTCTCCTTGATCTTTCAAATACTGCGAAAATCAAACCTTTACTGTCATTCAACCATCTTTTAGTACACACTTTGATTTTCTCCCACTTCGATCATTACAATTCACTCTTCCCGTGCATCTCTCAGTCCTCCAAAGCTTGTCACCAATTGGTGCATAGCACAGCAGCAAGGCTGCTAACAAAATCTAGCTGGCGGTCACATATTATATCTATCCTTGCATCCTTTCACTGACTTCCGTTGAAATTTAGAATCCAATTTTAAAAATATATTGGACAGGCCCCTGCTTACATAGCAGAGCTTTTGGGAATTTTATCATTTCCTTGAAGAACAATAGCCTGTTACATATCGTAGTAGTAGTACATGGATATTTCTGTTGTTTGTCTAACAGTCGTAGTAGTTACACCTGCATTACATATTGTATGGATTAAATCAATTGGATTACAGATGTGTAGTTAGGTTTAAAGGAGTTATTATTGTTATTATTATTATTATTATTATTATTATTATTATTATTATTATTATTATTATTATTATTATTATTATATATCCCAATGTGTTAAACTTTTTTTTTTAATTTTATAGGCTGATGCCTGTTGCTTCATTCCTGTGTTATAGTGAAGCCATCATTGAAATGTGTGGAATTAAAAGCCGTTGACAAGCTGCGTGCGTCAGAAATTCAGGCGACAGCATTTTATTGTAGAACAGCTCCTTGTTGCTACTGTTTTATGTGGGAGCACTGAGTGTGGCAATTTTCTCTGCACAATGGAGAGAGAGAGAGCTCAACTAATATGATGAGTTAACACCAGTGGGGTGTTAAAGTTGATGCATTTACTCAGCATGCTCAGTGAATATAAGCTTTGGACCTGTTGAGCCTGTGCAAAGCTTTCTGGCAAATCTTCAGTACATGGCAGCCTCGCTCTTCTCCTTCCTATTGTGGGTTGGTACTCTTATCTCACCATGTGCCCCCACCCCACCATGCTTCCTTCGTGTCCCTTTGGTGATGTCCTGCCAGCTTCATATGGCTGCATTTCCTAATACCTGCCTCAGATGTGAGGCTCTGACCTTTCCAAAAGTGTCTGTGGGGCTTTTATCGTGAACAGACACCTTCAGTGTTACTAAGCCAGCCCTCAGCTTTTCAATGCACCCTCTTGATTTAGCCAGCTTCAATGGGTAATTAAAATAAAAAAGGACCTAGTTTTCCACTGTATCCCCCACCAGGGTTTTGTGTGACAAGTGAAGGATTTTCTGTTTCTTTAGCCAACTTCAGACGGGATTCCTCCAGGGAAGGCAGCGCTAGCTCAGTGTCACTCAGCATCTATTTTGCTCCCCTCCTCTCTTCCCTGCCTGTGACAGGACTGATGCTATGCATTCCCGACACGTCTGGCCAAAGCCCTGACTGTAACCAGTAGCACAGACACAGAAAGAGAGGGCATGTGACACTTATTGCCCACACCAAATTCAGACTTGCAAAATAAAGAAGCCACTTGGAATTTTTTAGTATGTTTTGGAAATTCAGGTGACAGTGTTAATGCTAGTCATGGAGTTGGCTCTATAGGAACTTCTGATGGCTATATTAATATTATTAAGGGTGATTTTCCCCATAGCAGGTGTACGACCTTTGTTGTATGATTTAGTCATGTGTATCCAATCCAAACTCAAGCTGTGACTGTTTTGCTGGAAAAGGTTAAAGAACTTTTTCGCTCAGAGGCACAACGTTGCCTCAGCTCAAGACTCGATTTCCCAAGCCTCAATTCTGTCTCCAAACTCCAGCCTTTAAACCCCCTGCCATAGCCGGTCACACAGCCTCGCCTCCAAGCTTAATGCCTTCTGTTTCCACTTGTTTTCCTGCTGTCTGGTCTCTTTGCAGCCTAAAAAAATAAATATGCAGCCTCAAATGTCATTATATCCAACAGAATTTTGCCAGGTAGATCGCTGCTAGCCTGATTTAAACTTCTCTTTTGAAAGAGTGCAATTATCTTCCACACCGGGCTGAGTCAGGAAGTACACTGAGCGAACTGATAATCTCATAGCTGAGTGAAACGGCGTTAAGAGTGGACCTGCAGACGGAGCAGTCAGTTGCTCAACAGAGAGATCAAAACAGTCTTAAGCCTCCCTACAAGAGGTTGCAGCATGAGGGATTAAAGTCTCAAACGTTTTAGTCTTTTAGCCATCAGCTCCAGCATAAGTACCACAAACACCTAAATATAGAGCAATTCAAACACGGGCAAACCATAAAATATAAGAGAACTATTTTTGTTCAGAACAATGATACCGTTGGGGAACAACAATAAACAAGGGAACATTGTAAATATGCATCCAGTATCCAAAACTACATGACATATTTGCCAACCTGTTATAGATTATCATGAAATTAATGGCGACACTCAAAATAAACCAGGGCTTGTCAATTAAACACATTTTTGGCTACCTTTGTGGCAAACTAGGGAGAATTACTGCATAGCAATGAGGTGATCCTGAAGTAGTGTGCAGGGCTTCACTCTTGTTAAAATTTACAAAGAACTGGTAAGTAATGGTGAAGCGGTACTTGAGTAATGAGAACTAATCAGCAGCACATGTTGGGGTAACATATAATACATGATTAGCAGTTTTCCATCCATCCATCCATTTGCGTCCGCTTATCCTGTTCAGGGTCGCGGGGGGCGCTGGAGCCTATCCCAGCTGTCATAGGGCGAGAGGCGGGGTACACCCTGGACAGGTCGCCAGTCTGTCGCAGGGCCAACACACAGAGACAGACAACCATTCGCACTCACATTCACTCGCACATTCACACCTATGGGCAATTTGGATTAACCAATTAACCTATCCCCACTAAGTGCATGTCTTTGGACAGTGGGAGGAAGCCGGAGTACCCGGAGAGAACCCACGCAAACACGGGGAGAACATGCAAACTCCTCACAGAAAGACCCCGGCCTGATGGTGGAATTGAACTCAGGACCTTCTTGCTGTGCGGCAACAGTGCTAACCACCGTGCCACCGTGCTGCCCGATTAGCAGTTTTAATGCCACAAATTATGATTACTTGGGTTTAGCAGCTTGTCATTATCTAGTTAGTACAAGGTGCCTGGATCAGCAGTTGTAAGGGACGTGATGCTCAACATGTTAGCTTACAGTTAGGTCCTAACTCATTCTTAAGCATCTTTGTTATTATTTGCTTTTTTGTTTCATCAGCAGGCTGTAAACCCATTTTCAACAGCAAACTAGCATGCATGTACATTAAGACAAGACAAATCTAGGTGTAATACTTTTTATTCAGATCTTACAGAATTACATCTTTCACTTTCAGTGAGCCAATGTAACCCTTAGGGTAGAAAACACAATGTGTTTTTATGAAACAAGAAGTCAAACGGTGCATAACTGTGTGGTACAGTCACTATTTCAACACTATATATAAACATATTAAAACCATACAGCAGAAACTTTCTTTTGATAGTTTGATATTCTGTTTTGAATGGGGGGTCCTTTTTTTTTTTTTTAAACAGAAATTTCGTCTATTTTCCACATATGTTACATTTCTAAAGTACACAGAAGAGACATTAAAAAAGGCTTTACACTGAAATGTACAACTGTACATGGTCTTAATCTACCGAACTGTGTTTTTCTTCCTGAGGTCAAAGTCATCTGAAAATTAATCAAGAACGGACAAAAAAATATTAAAAAAAAAAAAAAGAAGTTGCTACCATGTACAGTATTTACAAATTCACAGTTGTATCAAAAAGAAGAAAAAAAATAGGTAAGACATCTGAGGTTTGAAGTATTTTTTATGAAAAATTCAGCAAAAGCTGCCACCACTTCAGTCAAACTATGAGTCACAAATGTTGTTATCCATTTGTACAGTGCTTTAATATTTAAACTAACGGAGGTTTAAAATGTTGTTTCAACAAACTGATACTCTAGTAAATGTTTGCAAATGTGAAACTGCATTCATCAGTATGGTGAATAAAGAATTAAAACTAAAAGCAAAAACAACAATAACTTTTCAGTTATAAATTATTATTTACAGAAATAAAAATTTGAAAAGCCAACAAATTCCACTTCTTAATCCAACTACGTAGGTGGCTTTTACCCCTCATCCACTTCTGTGAAAATGTTGGTTAAGAAGTACTGAGACACACTGGTGGGCTCCTCTTCAAGAGCACAGCTGTCCACACAGTCATCCTGCTAAGAAGGAACAAAACAGAGCACATCTCCATGTGAGCGTGTATGAATTACACTGAATGGAAAAACAGCTTCAATCCACTTGTACCTTTCTTACCTCTGTGCACTGTGAAGTGCTAGGATCTGGGCTCCTGGGACTTTGATCACAGGTCTCTCTGATGTTCACTGCTGTTTGTGTTAGCAGTGTAATCGATGCTGGACGGGTTTCTTTTAGTGTCTGTGTCAAACTTTGTGTGGAAGGGACATCATGTGATGTGGAGGCTATAGGCTCTAGCAAAGATTGTTGTCCTTCAGTCAGTGGCGTTTTAAGCTTAGATCGCTTGGAAACTGGTTTGCTAGGTGGAAGATTTTGTGGAGGGCTGGTTTTCTTTGTTACAGAAAGCGAGGAAAGAGAGCCTTTGGGTTTTCTGTTAGATATTAGAAAAAATTAAACGTTTCTCAATAATTGATAGAAGCCAATGTGAATTTTTTTCAAAATGAAACCGTTCTTCACCCACCTCACACGCCTCTGTGAAGTTTGAGCTTCTAAGCTGCTGGTAGTGCCTTTTCCATCTGTCACAATCTCCTCATCACGGCTGCATCTTCCCCTTTGTGCTTCCGTGACAGCATCACTGGCTTTTGGCTCCTGGGTGGTGTTTGTTTGGGTAGGCGCTGACTCCGCTGCTTTCATTGACTTGGTCTTGCTGGTTTGTTTTCTCCTCGCTGCATTAGGTTTAACTTGCAGTTTGGCTGGTTGAAAGATTCATACAGGGTGAAAAAGCAGCAACATTTAATGTTCACATTTAAAAAATGTTCACACATTTTTTAAAGTCCATTTGGTGAGTATGTATTTATCCTCTGCATACCTCTTCTTCCAATACTTGTTTGTCTCTGCTTGTTAAGTGCTGCTTCAGGCTCATTATTGTCCACGGCATCTGGAAACTTTGGTGGATTGTCTGTAGTATGTTCTGCTCAATTAAAGCACAAAATTAAAGTTACACAGCATGAATCAGCATGACAATCAGTAGCTTGAAAGTGACAGAATAATGCAGTCACTCTACCCTGTGGATCCACTGTTTTCTGAATGTTATGATCCTGATGGATGGAAAAACACAGCATGTGAAAAAGATTAAAAAAAAATAAAAAAAATCACATTCTGACCGCCAACAGTTCTTCTTTACAGCTTTACTTACAATCAGTGTAGATGGGTCCAGCACAGTCTCTTCCACACTGATGAGGCCTGTCACACTCTTTATCTCTTTGAACATGGGCATGGGGACATTAGACAGAGACCCCTCTCCTGCCGCTGCCACACTCTCTCCAGAAACACCACTAAAGGATGAAGAAAGGCACAGAATTAGACACCAAACTAAACAGACTACATGCTTGCTCACACAGCTAGTTGATTAAAAGCAGACACAAACCTTGGTTGAGGTATTGATGACTCTGCTACAGAAAGACAAGAGGGGTTCTCAGTTGCACTGTTCACCACCTCCCCTGATGAGGACAGCGGGATCTCAGTGAGAGAGAGGATGAAAAATGGTTCGTCGGGATCTGAAGGCACCTTCTCTGGCAGCACTGAAATTTAAAAAAAGAAAAAAAAAACAATAAATAAATCAAGAAGAACATTATATAAAGTTTACACAAAACTTAAGTGATATGACTGGAACATAATATATGATTGACTTACTCTCTTGAAATATTGGAAAACTTTGGATGTCGTTTGTACTTAATGTTGATGTATTCTAGGATTAGGAGAATTAGAGAAACATTTAAGGAAACTCAAGAGAGACTTTTTCACTCTAAAACTACTGACTACCAGAGAATACCTCTAACTACCCCTGTTAGGATTGGATATATAATATTAACTTGTATTAATTAGCAAGTCTTGACACAACATTAACAGATTTGATTGCAAAGCTTGTAAAAGGATTAAAGACCAGACAAAACAGTCATTATTCAGCTACCGAGAGGAAGGGCAGTAATGATTGCCTACCTCTGGTGGGAAAAGTAATTTCGAATTCTGTCCCAAATGTGGCAGATGGTCAGCCCCGCACTCTCCTACCTCAGTCCCTTCACTACACACACAACTGGCTCTTAGTTGCTTAGCTGATTGCCAAATGTGCACCTCCTGAGAGTGCAGATGCAATCAAATGTGAATGACCTGACAAAATGCCTGCATCTTTATGAATGTGTCCCTGGATTGCATCACATATTGCATTGTAGCTGAGAACAACTTCAGTGCAAAGCACAGCAAAATGAGGACAGCAGCTTAACCCCACTTAGGAAGGAAGGAACTTGCTTGAGAGTTAACTCTAAAACACCAGACGAGACACTTGTACTGTGCTTTGAACTCTGTGTCATGGAGATTGTAAGGCTCCCTGATATTTTCCTTTCCCCTTGAGAGATGAAGGTCACACACTCTGTCTGCCACAGAAAGTGAGCTGTGTAGTGTAAGTGTTGCTCTGCTGCCTCCAGCACCTGTAGACAGTCACCTGTGTGACTGTAGTCTAATAAGGGCTCTGGGCAGTTTAGTCAAGCTACAGTAAGCTTGACTAAACTAATGAAAATAATGAAATCAGGACTGATGAAAATCACAGCATACACACACAACACACAAAGACACACAGACACACACACACACACACACACAACA